>NC_134855.1:2857500-3157500 GCF_049852395.1 Peromyscus maniculatus bairdii | reverse complement strand
AGAGAGAATCTCTAGTGTAGAGGATACAGTAGAGCAAATAGATTCATCAATCAAAGAAAATACCAAAGCCAAAAAAGTCATAACAAAAAATGTCCAGGAAATCTGGGACACCATGAAAAGACCAAAACTAAGAATAATAGCGATAGGAGAAGGCGAAGAATAACAACTCAAAGGCACAGAAAATATATTCAACAAGATTATAGAAGAAAACTTTCCCAACTTAAAGAAGGAAATACCTATGAAGATACCAGAAACCTATAGAACACCAAACAGACTAGGCTCCCAAAGGAAGTCCCCTTGCCACATAACAATTAAACAACTAAACATACAGAAGAAAGAAAGAATATTAAGAGCAGTAAAGGAATAAGGCCAAGTGACTTATAAAGGCAGACCCATCAGAATAACACCCTATTTCTCAATGGAGACTTTGAAAGCCAGAAGATCCTGGACAGATGTAATGTAGACACTAAGAGACCATGGATACCAGCCTAGATTAATATACCCAGCAAAACTTTCAATCACCATAAATGGAGTGAACAAGACATTCCAAGACAAAACCAGATTTAAACAATACATATCCACAAATCCAGCCCTACAGAAAGGAAAATTCCAACCTAAGGAAATCAGATACACCCACGAAAACACAGGCAATAGATAACCCCACAGCAGTAAATCCCAAAGAAGAGAAATACACATACACACTACCACCAAAAGATAACAGGAATTAACAATCACTGGTCATTAATATTCCTTAATATCAATGGACTTAATTCACTTATAAAAATACACCAGCTAACAGAATGGATATAAAGGAGGACCTATCTTTCTGCTGCATACAAGAAACACACCTGTAGCTAGAGTTTTCCGCCTTGCCCACAGTCAGGACAAATCTTTGTCACCCGCCAGTCCCACAGCCGCTCAGACCCAACCAAGTAAACAGAGAGACTTATATTGCTTATAAACTGTATGGCCATGGCAGGCTTCTTGCTAACTGTTCTTATAGCTTAAATTAATCCATTTCCATAAATCTATACCTTGCCACGTGGCTGGTGGCTTACCGGCATCTTCACATGCTGCTGGTCATGGTGGCGGCTGGCAGTGTCTCTCCGCCTCAGCCTTCCGCTTCCCAGAATTCTCCTCTCTCCTTGTCCCACCTACTTCCTGCCTGGCCACTGGCCAACCAGTGTTTTATTTATTGACCAATCAGAGCAATTTGACATACAGACCGTCCCACAGCACACACCTCAACTTCAAAGATAGACACTACCTCAGAATAAAAGGATGGAAAAAGTCTTTCTAATCAAATGGTCTTAAGAAGAAAGCTGGTGTAGCCATCCTAATATCCAACAAAATAAACTTCAAACTAAAATTAATCAAAAGAGATCAAGAAGGGCATTACATACTCATCACAGGAAAGATCCACCAAGATGAAGTTTCAATTCTGAACATTTATGCCCCAAATACAAGGATACCCACATATGTAAAAGAAACACAACTAAAGCTTAAATCACACATAAAACTCCACACATTAATAGTGGGAAACTTCAACACCCCACTCTCACAAATGGACAGATCTGCCAGATCGAAACTTAACAGAGATATAGGGCCTTACCTGATATTATGACTCTAATGGACTTAATCAATATCTACAGAACATTCCACCCTAACATAAAAGAATATACCTTCTTCTCAGTACCCCACAAAACCTTCTCTAAAATCAACCATATACTCAGTCACAAAGCAAATCTCAACAGATACAAAAAAAATGGAATAACCTCCTGTATTCTATCAGACCACCATGGCTTAAAGTTAGATTTCAACAACAACAAAAATTACAAAAAGCCTACAAACTCATGGAAACTGAGTAATGCTCAACTGAATCACCAACGGGTCAAGGAAGAAATAAAGAAAGAAATTAAAGACTTCCTAAATATCAATGAAAACAAATATACTACATACCCAAACTTATGGGACACTATGAAAGCAGTGCTAAGAGAAAAATTCATAGCACTAAATGCCCACATAAAGAAGTTGGAGAAATCTCACACTAGTGACTTAACAACACACCTAAAAGCTCTAGAACAGGAAAAAGCAAAGTCACCCATGAGGAATAGACACCAGGAAATAATCAAATTGAGAGCTGAAATCAATAAAATAGGAACAAAGAGAACAATACAAAGAATCAATGAAACGAAGAATTGGTTCTTTGAGAAAATCAACAAGATAGACAAGCCCTTATCCAGACTAACCAAAAGGCAGAGAGAGAGAAACCAAATCAACACAATCAGAAATGAAATGGGAGACATAACAACTGACAACAAGGAAATCCAGAAAATCATCAGATCATATTTCCAAAATTTGTACTCCACAAAATTGGAAAATCTAACTGAAATGGACAATTTCTGGATAGGTACCATATATCAAAATTAAATCAAAATTAGATAAACAATTTAAATAGACCTATAACTCCTATGGAAATAGAATAAGTCATAAAAAGTCTTCCAACCAAAAAAGCCCAGGACAAGATGGTTTTAGTGCAGATTTCTACCAGAATTTCAAAGAAGAGCTAATACAAATATTCCTACATTTCTATGGTTCCTCACCATAGAAACAGAAGGAACATTGCCAAACTCTTTCAATGTGGCTACAATTACCCCGATACCCAAACCACACAAAGATGCAACAAAGAAAGAGAATTACAGACCAATCTTCCTCATGAACGTTGATGCAAAAACACTCAATAAAATACTGGCAAACCAAATCCAAGAACACATCAAAAAATTGTTCACCATGATCAAGTAGGACTCATCGCAGAGAAGCAGAGATGGTTCAACATATGAAAATCTATCAATGTAATCCACCATGTAAACAAATTGAAAGAAAAAATACTACATGATCATCTCATTAGATGCTGAAAAAAAAAACTTTTGACAAAATCCAACACCCCTTCATGATAAAGGTCTTGGAGAGATCAGGAATACAAAGAACATACCTAAACATGATAAAGGCAATTTACAGCAAGCCAACAGCCAACATCAAATGAAATGGAGAGAAACTCACAGCAATTCCACTAAAATCAGGAACAAGACAAGGCTGTCCACTCTCCCCATATTTATTCAATATAGTACTAGACGTTCTACTTAGAGCAATAAGAAAACAGAAGGAGATCAAGGGGATACAAATTGGAAAGGGAAAAGTCAAACTTTCACTATTTGCAAATGATATGATAGTCTACATAAATGACTCCAAACATTCTACCTGGGAACTCCTACAACTAATAAACACCTTCAGTAACATAGCAGGATACAAGATTAACTCAAAAAAAAATTAGTACTCAAAAAAATCTGTAGCCCTCCTATATACAAATGATAAATGGGCTGAGAAAGAAATCAAAGGAACATCACCCTTTAAAATAGCTACAAATAATATAAAATACCTTGGGGTAACTCTAACCAAACAAGTGAAAGACATGTATGACAAGAACTTTAAGTCCCTGAAGAAAGAAATTGAAGAAGATCTCAGAAAATGGAAAGATCTCCCATGCTCATGGATAGGTAGAACCAACATAATAAAAATGGCAATCTTACCAAAAGCAATCTACAGACTCATTGCAAACCCCATCAAAATCCCAACACAATTCTTCACAGACCTTGAAAGAGCAACATTCAATTTCATAAGAAAAAACATAAAACCTAAGGTATCTAAAGCAATCCTTTACAATAAAACAACTTCTGGAAGCATCACTATCCTGACTTCAAGCTCTACTATCGAGCTATAGTAATAAAAACAGCTTGGTCATTATTCATAATAGCCAGAACCTGGAAGCAACCTAGATGCCACTCAACTAAAGAATGGATAAAGAAAATGTAGTACATATACACAATAAAGTATTACTCAGCTGTTAAAAAAAATGGCATCATGAAAATTGCAGACAAATGGATGGAACTAGAAAATATCATCCTGAGTGAAGTAACCCAGACTCAGAAAGACAAACATGGTATGTACTCACTCATAAATGGATACTAAATGTAAAGCAAAAGATAATCAGACTACAATCTACAGTGCAGAGAAGCTAGGAAACAGGGAGGACCCTAAGAGGGATGCATGGACCACCCTGGGAAGGGGCAATAGAGGAGATCTCCATGAGTAAGCTGGGGATCAGGATGGGCAATAGAGGGGAGGGGAGGGGGATGAGAACATGAGGGAACAGGATGGTCAAGCTGGGGGAGTGACAGAGTAGGAGAGCAATTAAAAAGACATCTTGATAAAGGGAGACAGGGGGTAAGGGATAAATCTGGTGCTAGTGAAATTCCCAGGAATCCACAGGGATGGCCCCAGCTTAGACTACTAGCAATAGCAGAGAGGGTACCTGAACTGGCCTACCCTGGTAATCAGGTTAGTGAATACCCTAACTGTCATCATAGAGCCTTCATCCAGTAACTGATAGAAGGAGATGCAGAGAACCATAACCAAGCACCAGGCTGAGTTCTGGGAGTTCAGTCAAAGAGAAGGAAGAGTGATTATATGAGCAAGGGGTGTCAAGATCATGATGGGGAAATCTACAGAGACATCTGAACCAAGCTCATAAGAAGTCACAAACTTTAGACTGACAGCTATGTAGCCTGCTTAGGACCCTTTACCTATGTTCAGAAATCTTGCTCTGCCTTGATGCAGGGGGGAAGGGCTTGGTCCTGCCTCAGCTGAATATACCAGGCTTTGCTGACTCCATTTGGAGACCTTGCCTTGTTGGAGGAGGGGATAAGTGGTGGGTCATGGGGTGGGGAGAGCAGCAGGTGGAGAGATGAGAGGGGGATCTGTGGTTGGCATGTAAAATGAATTTTTAAAAATTTAATTATAAATAAAAATGCAAAAAAGAAGTTATATAGTTTCTCCTCTATAATCTGTTGTTAATATATTAATATTAATTGGTTGCCTAATACTAATCATTTCTTGAATTTTCTGAATTAACCATAAGTGGACATTATTGGTTAATATTATAGAGAAGATTTACAAATCCTTTTGTCTTAGAGTTACTATTGCTGTGATGTAACACTATGACCAAAAGCAACTTGGGGAGGAAAGGGTTTATTTCACTCACAGTTCCCTAGAACAGTTCATAATCAAAAGCAGTGAGGGCAGAAACTCAAGCAAGGCAGGAACCTGACAGAGGCCGTAGAGGAGTACTGCTTACTGACTCCTCCACATTGCCTGCTCAGACCGCTTTCTTCAAGAGCCCAGAACTAGCAACCCAGGGGTAGCTCCACCCACAATAAGTTTGGCCCTCACCCATCAGTCATTAATTAAGAAAATTCTGAAGAAGCTTGCCTTCCGCCAGGTCTTATGGAGGCATTTTCTTAATTGAGGCTCCCTCCTCTCTGATGACTCTAGTTTATGTCAAATTGACATAAAACTAGCCAACATAACTTTTCTAAGTGATGTTGTTCCATTGTTTGTTTTTAATATCCCATTTGTATGATTTGGTTTCATACAAAATAGACTAACCATCTTTCTTCCTTTCCATATGCTATGAAACAACTTACATAATAGAATCATTGACGTCTTTTTCTTCAGTGGACTTGACCCAATCAAGCTATGGAAACCGGGTATATTTAGTTAGAAGTAATTTTCTTATTTTGGTAAAGTCATATATTACTGAAATCTATGATTCAGGAGGATTTAGTACATGGCAAAGTCATTTGTTCAATATCTCTAGTTCTAAACATTTCTATCTTCTCAAATGGAACTCTAGTTCCATTATCAATCATTCCCCATTCCTACACCCCATAACTCCTAGTAAATACTAATTTGCTCTCTGTTCCTATCAATTTACCAAGCTTGACTATTTTATATAAATGAAATTCTATAACACATTGTCTGCTTTTTTTGGTTTTTTTATTTATTATATCTAGTTGGTTTAGGGTTTGTTGTTTCTATGTGCTTGTGTGCTTTAGTTCATGCATGCATGAATGCATGTGTGCATGTAAGTTTGTGTGTGTGTGAATGTGTGAGTGCACATGTGTGTGTACTCATACACTCACATATGTGAATTTGTATGTTTGTGTGTGTGTGTATGAGCATGCTTTCTTGGTTGGTTGGTTGCTTGCTTGCTTATTTCAGACAGAATCTCACTATGTATCCCAGGTGGACCTTAAGCTTAGAATTATCCTGCCTCAGTCTCTTGAGTGCTGGAACTAGTGGTGTAGTTCCTTAGCATATTTTAAGTGGATTTGTGCAATAACACATACAAATGTTTTATTATTCTTTATGGTGAATAATACTCCATTGAATGGGTATAGCACATTCTTGTTAATCTCATCATCAGGCAATGGGCATTTGAATTGTTTCTACCTCCTAGCTATTGTAGATAGAACTGATATAAACAATTATGTACGAATATTTTCTCATACTTCTTAGTTCCCTTGAATATGTAACTAGAAGTAAAACTGCTATTTCATATGATAACTCCATACCTTCACTGTGAGGTGTCGCTGCTCCCTGCAGTTCTATATTCCTTTCTTCCTGGAGTTTAAGGAACTCACTCAAAGTCCCACCTTTAGTCCTTGTTCTTAGATACAGTGAGATCACAGCTTTGGAGCCTCTACATCAGATACAGCTGAACTTACCAATCTCCTCATCTCAGATTCTCACTTTTAATTTCTTTATACAAAAAAAAAAAATGAAGCTCACCCAGAAACCAACATACATAAATAACAACATGAAGACATTATCACCATGAGAAGAGGGCCTTCTAGACTGGTGGTCCAGGAACAGCTGTGCCTTATACATAGCCACAGCTGAAAGCAGGAAATATCATGAATCAAATGGAAAATTATAAAATTTATGAATATATTAAAGGTAGGTGAGCTTTTGTATTGCAATCACCTGTTAGAAATGGCACCAAATACAGCATCTATGACAGTAATTATTGACAAGCTAGAAATCAAGAAAAGTTAAAACTCAACATGTCAAGAGAATGAGAAGGTAAGCTATTGACAAATTAGACTAATTAAAAGAGAAATCTGCATAAAGACTGCTATCCAAAATATACAAAGGACATTTAAAACTCAGCAGTAAATCAGGTGGGGTGACACACTCCAATGATCCCAGAACTTGGAATGTTGCAATAGGAAGATCATGAGTTTGGGGCTGGCCTGGGTTGGAGAACATTAATAAATAAATAAGCAATAAGGAAACAATAACCAGATTGAAAATCTGGCAAAAGGTCTAAACATCTACCTCCCTGAAGATGCACAGACAGGAAATAAGCAAAGGAAAAGACATTCTGTATAGTTCTTTTGGTAGAGGTTGGTTTTTTGAGGCAGGGTTTCTCTGTGTAACCACCTTAACTGTCCTGGAACTTGTTCTGTAGACCAGGCAGACCTCAAACTCACAGAGATCCACCTGCCTCTGCCTCCTAAGTGCTGGGATTAAAGGTGTGAGCCACCATGCCCCCGGCCTATATATATATATATATATATATATATATATATATATATATATATATATATATATATATATCATTAGGGAAGTACAAAGTAAAACAATGATGAACTATCACTTCATAGTTATTATAACGGCCTAAATCAAAAGCATTGACAACAGCAAGTGCTGACAAACACATGAAATGAAAACATTCATTCATTGTGGGGATGAAAAATGGCATTATCAGCTTAGGAAACAATTTCTTACAAAACTTATTCTTACTATGTAACCCTCAAAAAGACTATTTCCCCCAAATCCCAGCATTCCTTAATTACCTGTCATCTTGTTTAAGGTGTAGTAGGATGGTTTCCTCTGGTTCCACCAAGCCCCCACATTCTCATGGCCCTCTTACAAAATAATCATTCAGAAGCTTCTATTAATTATAACTGCTTGGCCATTAAGCTCAGACTTATTACTGACTAGCTCTTACACTTAAATTAACTCATAATTCTTATTTATGTTTAGTCATGTGGCTTGGTACCTTTTCTCAGTTCTGCCTTGTCATCTTACTTCCTCTGTGTCTGGCTGGCAACTCCTGACTCAGCCTTCCTCTTCCCAGAATTCTCCTTGTCTGCTTATCCTGCCTATACTTCCTGCCTGGCTACTGGCCAATCAGCGTTTTACTTATCAACCAATCAGCAGCACATATTCACAGCATACAGAAAGACGTCCCATAACAGTAAGGTTGAAACCTTGTGGACTTTCCCCATCCATACTTATTGTTGTCTTCATTGTTAAGGCTGTATTTAGGCAGATATGTTGATAAAACGTCATGGATGAGGGTTCCGGGCAGTTCAGAGACATCATCTCACAGCAAACATGCTGTTCCTCTAGCTCTTACCATCTTTCTGCCCCTTCTTCCATGCACTTTAGGTGCATGAGCTGTGTTGTAGATGTAAAGGTTGGGATTGGAGAAACTTTATCTGTTCTCTGCATTTTGATCAGTTGTGATTTTCTATGAATTTTAGAGAAAAAAAAGTGTGGTACATGGGAGAAAGTAGAGGGAGGAGAAAAGAAGGAGGAAATGATGCGATTATAATTTCAAAAATCAGCAAGAAAGAGGAGGGATTGTATGATCGAGAATTGTTGAGACCATGATTGGAAAAAGCACAGGGACAAATAGCCAAACTAGTGGAAACACATGAACTATGAACCAATAGCTGAGGAGCTGGATCAGGCCCTCTGGATAAGTGAGACAGTTGATTAGCTTGAACTGTTTGGGAGGCCCCCAGGCAGTGGGACCAGGTCCTGTCCTTAGTGCATGAGTTGGCTGTTTGGAACCTGGGGCCTATGCAGGGACACTTTGCTCAGTCCCTGGGAGGAGGGGACTGGACCTACCTGGACTGAATCTACCAGGTTGAACTGAATTCCCAGGGGAGTCCTTGCCCTGGAGGAGATGGGAATGGGGGGTGGATTTGAGGGGGAGAGGCTGGAGGAGGGAGGACAGGGGAATCGTGGCTGATATGTAAAATTAAATCAAATTATAAAATAAAAATAAATTATAAAAAAGAAGACATCATTACAATTTTATGAGTAATAATAACATTGAAAATAACCCAAATAACCATTAATGTTAGATTGATTAAATAAATTTTTTAATTAGTTTTTTAAAAACAACAGTTATTGCTTTTGCAGAGGACCAAGTTCAGTTCCCAGCACCTACATGGTGGTTTACAACCCTCTGTAACTCCAGTTCCAGGCAATCTGATACCCTCTTCTGACCTCTGTAGTTACTGCATACATATGGTACATACAAGCAAAGCATTCAGATACATAAAATAAAAATAGATGAATCTTTAAAAACAAAGTAAACAAAACAAAATTGGGCTTCAAAATGTTAAGGTACAGGAAATGCTGTGTAGCTTGTAGCACAGGTCCAATATAAGAACTTAGTCAGTCTGGCACCAGAAACTGTATTTACTCCCTCCCAATAACACCAGCAACACATGTACCTAGATCACTTGACAAACCTGACACAGAGCCTCAAAAACATCAGAGCCTAAACCTAAGCACAGACACACACAAGAGTACATGTGTTCATTCGGAATGCATTTGTGTGTACAAGGTCACCTCCACCTTGCTACTACCTAGTACTAATTACCTTCCCCAGTGTAAGAGGCTACACTCTGGAGCCCATGATCCTCACAGTGCCGTTCTCCCTCCTGGGAAGATCACAGAGACAATTCTCCTAGGGTTCTGGAATGAGACAAGGCAGGCTCCTAGGTCTCCCTTTCTAGTTCCAGTCCCCAGTGTAGGTGGGAAAATCATATCTGAAACTAGATTAGCATATCAGGAAGCCTTCTTAGGAGACGGAGAAGCTGGTCTTTGCCACCTGGCCTGGCACAGGACATTTTTAAACCTTGATCTCCTTTGTCGCCTATGCAGGTAGGCAGGCTGAAGGGTCTTTGAAAACAGGACATCAGTTTCAACTTGTTCAAGTGATCTTCCTCTATATCTCAAATCCCATTGTCTCTTTCGCCTCATCCTTCTCTGTTTCTCTATGACTCTTTTTCCCAATAGGTGGGGGTAGGGTGAGGGGTGTTCCTTTTTGTTCCTTGGATTAGGCATCTGAAATCCCTTCTCTGTATAAAACACAGTCCTAGGCATTGCCCTGAGCTATTCAGGAGTGCAGTCCACATCCTAGAATTTAGAGACCCACAGAACATTCTCTTCCAGGAAATGAAGAGAGCAGGGGCCAAATGAACAGGACAGTGAAGATACTGCAGCATGGGAGAGCAACATTCTGGAGGTAGACTGTGGCAGTGAGCTACCTCAGGTCATTTCTGTTACCTGCAAAGTGGGGTATTACAAAGGTGGAATGAATCAATATATGAAAGTTCTTATAGCAATGCACAGCACATATAAGTACTGGGTAATTACCTACACTGTTGGAACTGAGAATGGCCACAGGATGAGGGTGCAGTAAAGAGAATGTCTCCCACTTAGGATCTAGACAAGGTACAGCCAACTTAGTAGAAGACAAAAAGCTGCTTTCCAGAAATGCAACTTTGAGCTGTGGCTTGTCAAAATGATACAACTTTAAAACAGTAAAAAAAAAAAAAAAGTACTAAGTCTCAAAGGTATGTTTTAATTGTTCATTTCCCAGGAGTTTATACTTTTATAGGCAGAAATGGCTAGGAAGCTCATCTTAAATGACCTGCCATAACCAACATAGAAATGAAGCAGATTGTTCATCACAGATGGGATGAAAACATATTCATACTTCTTGGAACAGCTATAGAGAGGACCAGGCATGAAGCCTCGAACTCATTATCAGAGACAGCCCTGATGCCATATACCAGATAGTTTAAGATTAGTGAGGACATGAGGCTTTGAGGACCCAACAGGTAAGGAAAACCCCATAAGAGGAAAAAGCGATGTCCCCAGGAGAAAGACATTCAAACAACTGGATACTTGGAAGTTTGAAGATAGTGAAGATGTCGTCATGGAACAGCAGGTGGGTGGGATGACCTAAGGATTCACACTTCACCCACATGCTGTGTAATACAATTGATTGAGGAAACGTCTTATTTCTAACATTCTGTGTAATTTGGACATTCTCTTTAAACCTAGTACAATCAACTAGCCAGTTATTGTGTTCTTTGATATGAATGAAGCCAAGGCTTCGATTAGGGCTTCCCAACAGCAGAGTCAAACCCAAAACCAAGTTCTTGTGGATCTAAGTCTAAGAGACTCTCTGTGACACTAGGCACGCCCTTTTGATGGACATCCCAGAAAGACTGAAGGGGCTGGGAGTGTGACTTCACAGTAGAATACACACCTGGGATGTGCTTGGAGCTAGATTCCTCCTCCAAATCAATTTTTAAAAAAACTAGAAGAGAAATAAAGAGAGACCCCAATTGAGGGAATCTTTAAGGTAGTCTAAGATTATTTTAGTTCAAACAGTTGTCCAAGTTTACCAGAAGGGAGACTGGGTGAGCAATACCTATTTAACAGTTAGGTGGTTTCTGAATCAGGGACTGGAGTAGATGGTTCTCTACATGCCAGCTTTCTGTGTCGTGCAGCAGACAGAGAGGACATGTTGTGACTGTTAGAATTTTAAAATATCTGCTGAATACCAGAGGTTTTTGCTCATCCCCTCCTCATATTTTAAGAGAGAGGGTTAAGCCTGGCAGCCTGCCCACATCATCTAGGATCCTCTAAAGACTGTTAGGTTAGACTCGCTGGACTATAAGCAGTGGTAGTGAAACAAGAAACCAGACCTTTCAAATGGCAAAAACATGAGGACAAGCTTCAACTCACAGTGAGGAAGAGGAAGCGAGCCCCTCCGAATACTGTAAGCATGCCAGCTCTGGGACGGTGAAAGACGAAGTCCAGAGATCAAAGGTTCTGGGACTCCAACACAACCAACGCTTTTGTGTCAGACCTCCATGCTGAGATCCAGGAGGCACAGTCTGTTATCTATATTTTCAAAGCTGTACTTACAAACACTGACTGGTCACAGCTAAGCAAGGCACCAGAAAGAACAGAAAATGTCCACATATAACCCACAGAATTATTGAGAGAGGGGCATGAGTAAGCATCCTTGAAATAGTGACTCCTAAGAGAATTAAAGCAGAAATGCAGAATGGATAGGAGAAGACAGGAACACCCTAAAAATTGATAGGTTGTTTACAGTGAGGGATCCAAGGGTCTGAAGTGTTTTTTAGAAGCTTTCAATCTAAAATTAGCAGGAAATAAAAATTAGACCAAGATATCACTTTGTTTGGAACCAAAAGACAAGAGCAGTGGCTCTAATCTGACACAGGAGTAAAGGCAGGGTAGATGCAGGAATTTCAATGCTGAAGGAGAGGAACTCAGCCTGCATGAGACCCTGCAGAATCCTAAATTATTTGAATATATATATCGCTTAAAGGGAGCTGTGCACTCTCCACTGCAGAACTGTTTGTCTTGAAGCTAGTAGTAAAAAGTGGGCAAATACCAAGAGCTGGATTTCTAAAATCCAGGATCCACGATGGAGTCTAAGGTCATGGACGGATGCTAGGAAATCTGAGAGCTATCATCAGGACCCAGTGGAGCTGAGGTTAAAGAACTCTATGGCAATTGTTCCTCTGAAAGCAAGAAACAAGGACAGCAAATGAATTTGTAGCTTATGATGTGAACAGTGCTACACTGCTTGTAGAAGAATTTGCCAGACTCTTTCCCAAGTGACATGTGTGTTTCCAATGGACATAGGTATGTAGGGTAGAAAGCAGCATGCACACATACACTTACACACATGAACATCACTATTGATAAAAAGGCAGACATCGAAAGACTCCTCAAGGCATGAGAAAATATGCGACGTTGTTAGGTCCAGCTGAACGAAAAGGGGATGAATTCTTGCCCCTGAAAACATGACACTGATTAATTTATTATAAGTTAAAACACAGAGATGATCAAATAGTCTACTAATATCATTGCAAACACTGTCCCACTGATAGGGTGTGATGGCAAAAGACTCCAAAGGAATGTGGAGTGAGTCTAGAGAGCGACATGAGCACACTGGCCAGGAGAAAGGTGAGGGGTCTCAGGTTGGAAATATCTGTAATTGTTTTCAATGCTCACAATCTCCAGCATAACTTCCCATATTTCATCATCTACGTGTGTGTGTGTGTGTGTGTGTGTGTGTGTGTGTGTGTGTGTGTGTGTGTGTTTGCACATGCACACACACACCCTTGGAGGCACACACCTATAGTTCCTGCATTCATGAAGAATAGGCAGGAAGATTAGAAATTCAGTGTCACCTTTGGATGCAAAGAAAGACTGGGATAAGATACCCTGTCTCAGAAATAAATAAATAAAAGATTATGTATTTGCCCACACATACCACGCATATAACATATAAGAGGTAATTTTCTTTTTTTTACAAAACAAGGCTCTTCTGTATAAATTATCATCATACTTCAACTTGCTTTTGTCACTTAAGGAAACA
Organism: Peromyscus maniculatus bairdii; assembly: GCF_049852395.1. Lineage (NCBI taxonomy): Eukaryota > Metazoa > Chordata > Mammalia > Rodentia > Cricetidae > Peromyscus > Peromyscus maniculatus. The sequence continues at coordinate 3,144,083 of NC_134855.1, read as the reverse complement.
TCAGATAGTACAGTAATAGCTAAACACTAGCTTGGCCAGAAATAGTTTCAGCTCTGCCCTCAGACACATTGAAATCACAGCTGTGCTGTGGAGTCTGGTAAGTTGTTTAAACTTGTCAAATTGTAATATTTTAGCCATTAAAATGGGAATAATAATAGTGTTGCTCTTAGGACTCAAAGGGAAACTATGTCACAAGGGCATTTAACATACACATAACTACAATGTGTGGAATATGTTGAACAGTGATCAGTGTTCAGGGGCATTACCATCTTATTTCCTTAGAGACAATATGATCTTGAGTAATAAGAATATGCTACAAATTGTTCTTTTAAATCTTATCAGCACATATTAATTGTACAAAGTGATCATTTCTATTATACTTTATCTGAATTGGACCTATTTACCCCCTTTTTCTCTTTTTCCCCATTTACGCTGATTTTTAGTTTTCATTTGTTTGGGATTATCCCTTTCAGTCCCTGAGATTTATTTCCAACTGTCTGTCAGAGTTTCTGGCTATTTTCAATTAAAACACTTTTCTCTGTTATATTTTCTAATATGAGTAGAGTATGAATATTTTTTTGCCAAGTCGGATATCACACACCTGAAATCTCAAGACTTGAAGAGTAGAGGCTGGGGGCTTGTAGCTTCTCAGCCAGCCTAGGATAAGAGTAGCCTAAAGGTCAGAGTAGATGACTACAAGGACCCTATCTCAAAAAATAGAAATCAAATTTTTTTATATTCATCTAATATCTAGACAGATTATTGAAACTTTTGTAAGTCTTTACATAGCTTTTAGGTGACTATCACCATTTCCTAATATATACTCAAATTTTCTAAAGTGAGTAACACTTGTATCTTTGTGGATGTTTGTGCCCCTTTTCCATAGCATTTTATTAGGGTATACTGATTGTAAAAAAAAAAATCATGCATTTTATTGTGACATTTTCATATATGCATAGGATGTAATTCAACCATAATCACACCTTTTGCCCTTTCATATACCCTGTTCTATTTTCCTCGTAGCCTTCATCTGTTCTCATGTCTTCTTTTTTCCAGAGTTCACACAGGAAGAAAACATGCAATCCCTGGCATTCTGCACCTGGCTTATGTCCAGTTCCACCCAGTTTCCTGAAAATGATGTGATATTGCTTTTCTGTAAGTTTGACTAACACTCAAACGTGTATATGCAGAGCTAGCTTTCCTTTATCTAGTCATTGTTTGATGGACATCTACCATGTGTCCTATTTCTTTGGTTTTCATTTGTCATCAGCTTAACATATCACAAGCAAAGCAGCTTAACAGAGATGATGGGGTGGCCTTGCCGTAGAGTCCCTTGGTAGAAAAGGACTCTAGGACTCTAAATTTTATGTTATTGTAATATTTGAATGTTGAGAATGAAAACACAAGATTGATAAAATAAAAAAATAACAAATTTAAGTAATTAATTTCAGTAACACAGGTCATTTCTGTGGTACTATTTCTATATCGAGAGGGATAGCTGGTTCTGAAGATCCCAGTGAAAAATCAATGAAAATCCTAAACGTTAGTCAGATTTTCTCTGCATCTCTATGAAGTGCTTATCTAAAATGTATGTCTAGTAAGTACTACTTAGTGATTCAGATGTTCATCATTATACTACCCATATCATCACCACCACTCCAGAATTCTGGGGAGAAGAACTTGTTTGAGAGGATCTCATGTGTGCAGGGGCTTGAATGAGAGCATCCTGACTCAAAGAGGGAATCAGCACCTCAGACTCTAAAAACAATGTGAAAGGGAAGCTAAGGAGCTGGTAAGAAATGTGTGTGCTCGCGCATACGTGTGTGTGTGTGTGTGTGTGTGTGTGTGTGTGTGTGTGTGTGTGTGTGTGTACATTCAGATAAGGCACTGAGAAGAACTCCAACATATTAAACAACAGAAATTTCTTACAATATAATTTTCATCTTCTAATTTAAGAGGAAGTTTGGAGTTTTTCAGCTTGTTGCTTGTTTGACGTTACTGTTGTTTTGGATTGTTTGTTTGTTTTCATTCTTCTCTCATGTATTATACCCAGACCACAGTTTTTCCTCCCTCCTCTCCTGCCAGTCCTTCCCTCTCTCATGTCCCCTCTGACTCCCCATCCACTCCTCCTCCATTTCTATTCAGAGGAGAGCAGGTCTCCCACGGATATCAACCAAACATGGCATAGCAAGTTGAAGGCTGGAGGAGGCGACGTCTATGAGGAATCGGGTTCCAAAGGCCGGCAAAAGAGTCAGAGACCGCCCTTGTTCCCACTGTTAGGAATCCCACAAGAAGAGCAAGCTACACAACTGTAACATATATGTACATACAGAGGGCCTAGGTCAGTCCCAGGCAGGCTTCCTGGTTGTTGGTTCAGTCTCTGAGAGCCCCTCTGAACCCAGGTTAGTTGATTCTATGGGTTTTCTCGTGATGTCCTTGACTCCTCTGGCTCCTACAGTCCTTCCTTTCCCTCTTCTGCAGGATTCCGGGAGCTCCATCTAATGTTTGGCTGTGAGTCTCTGCATCTCTTTCCATCAGTTGCTGGATGAAGCCTCTCTGATGACAATTGAGCTAACCATCAAACTGTGAGTATAGCAGAATATCATCAGGAATCATTTCATTTATTTTTTGCCAGTCAAATTTGGCTCTATCCTAGGTCTCTGAGCTGTCCTGCCTCTGGTTCCTGGCCATCCAGGCAGTGTCTGGTGTGGACTGGCTTCCATGGCATGGGTCTCAAGTTGGACCAGTCATGGGTTGGCCACCTCCACAAGTTCTGCAGTACCCTTACTCCAGCACATCTTACAAGCAGGACAAATTGTAGGCCAAAGGTTTTGTGGCTGGGTTGGTGTCCCAGTCCCTCCACCGGAAGCCTTGCCTGATTACAGAAGATGGCCAGTTCAGGCTCTGTATTCCCCATTACTAAGAGTCTTAACTAGGCCAGAGTCACCCTTGTAGATTCTTGGGAGTTTCCATTGCACTAAGTCAATACTCACTCCCAAAGTCCCCTCCCAATTTCAGTCTTCTCTCCCAGTGATCTCTCCCTCTACCACCCTACCACCACCTAATTCCCCTGTTCCCATCCCCACCCACCCTGAGTCCACCCTCAAAGTTTATTCTATTTTCCCTTCCCAGAGAGATCTGAGCATCCCCCCCTTGAGCCCTCCTTGTTACTTAACCCTCTGAGCCTGTGGATTGTAGCATGATTACCCTTTACTATATATCTAATAACCACTTGACAGTGGGTACATACCTAGTGTTTGTCTTTCTGCTTCTGAGTTACCTCATTCAGGGTGATTTTTTTCTGGTTACATCCATTTGCCTGAAAATTTCATGATGCTGTTTTTTTAACAGCTCAGTAATGCCCCATTGTGTAAATGTACCATATTTTCTTTATCCATTCTTTAATTGAGGAACAGTTAGGTTGTTTCTAGTTTCTGGCTATTATGAATAAAGCTGCTATGAACATAGTTGAGCAAATGTCCTTGTGGTAGGATGGAGTGTCCTTTGGGTATATGCCCAGGAGTGGTATAGCTGGGTCTTGAGGTAGATCAATTCCCAATTTTCTGAGAAACCTCCATATTGATTTCCAAAGTGGTTGTACAAGTTTGCACTCCCACCAGCCATGGAGGAGTGTTCCTCTTTCTCTGCATTCTCACCAGCATGAGCTGTCACTTGTGGTTTTGGTCTTAGCCTTTCTGACAGGTGTAAGATAGAATCTCAGAGTCATTTTGATTTTCATCTCCCTGTTGGCTTAAGGATATTGAACATTTCTTTAAGTGTGTCTTGGCCATTTGAGTTCTCTGTTGAGAATTCTTTGTTTAGATGTGTACCCTATTTTTTAATTGAATTATTTTGGTGTTTTGATGTCTAGTTTCTTGAGTTCTTTATATATTTTAGAAATCAGCCCTCTATCAGATGTAGAGTTGATGAAAATTTTTTCCCATTCTGTAGGCTGCTATTTTGTCCTATTGATGGTGTCCTTTGCTTTACAGAAGCTTTTCAGATTCATGAGGTCCCATTTATTAATTGTTGCTCTTAATGCCTACACTACTGGTGTTCAGTTCAGGAAGTTGCCTCCTGTGTCAATGCATTCAAGGTTATTTTCCTCTTTCTCTTCTATCAGATTCAGTGTGACTGGATTTATGTTGAGGTCTTTGATCCACTTGGACTTCAGTTTTGTGCATGGTGACAGATATGGATCTATTTGCAATCTTTTGCATGTTGACATCCAGTTATGCCAGCACCATTTGTTGAAGGTGCTTTCTTTTTTCCATGGTACAGTTTTAGCTTCTTTGTCAAAAATCATGTTCATAGGTGTGTGAATTAATGTCAGGGTCTTCAATTCGATTCCATTGGTCCACATGTTGGTTTTTATGCCAGTACTAAGCTGTTTTTATTACTATAGCTCTATAGTAAAGCTTGAGGACAGGGATCATGATGCCTCCAGAGGTTGTTTTATTATACATGATTCTTTTAGCTATCTTAGGTTTTTTGGTTTTCCATATAAAGTTGAGTATTGTTCTTTCCAAGTCTGAGAAAAATTGTGTTGGGATTTTGATGGGGATTGCATTGAATGTGTAGATAGCTTTTGGTAAGATTGTCATTTTTACTATGTTGATTCTACCTAACCATGAGCATGGGAGATCTTTCCATTTTCTGACATCTTCTTCAATTTCTTTCTTCAAAGACTTGAAGTTCTTGTCATACAGACTTTTCACTTGTTTGGTTAGAGTTATACCAAGGTATTTTATATTATTTGAGGCTATTATAAAGGGTGTTGATTCTCTGATTTCTTCCTCAGCCAATTTCTTATTTGTATATAGGAGGGCTACTGATTTTTTTTTTAGTTAATCTTGAATCCAACCACTTGATTAAAGGTGTTCATCACCTGTAGGAGTTCCCCGGTAGAGTTTTTGGGGTTGCTTATGTATACTATCATATCAGCTACAAATAATACTTTGGCTTCTTCCTTTCCAATATGTATCCCCTTGATCTCCTTTTGTTATATTATTGCTCTAGCTAGAACTTCAAGTACTATATTGAATATATATGGAGAGAGTGGACAACCTTGTCTTGTTCCTGATTTTAGTGGGATTGCCTTAAGGCTATAGGCTTACTGTAAATTACCTTTTTATATTTAGGTATGTTCTTTGTATCCCTGATCTCTCCAAGACCTTTATCATGAAGGGGTGTTGGATTTTGTTTAAAAGGCTTTTTCAACATCTAATTAGGTGATCATATGGGGCTATTTTTGGTTTGTTTATATGGTGGATTACATTGACTGATTTTGACATATTGAGCTATCCCTGCATCTCTGAGATGAGGCCTATTTGATCATGGTGGATGATACTTTTGATGTGTTCTTGAATTCAGCTTACCAGTGTTTTATTGGGTATTTTTGCATCAATGATCATGAGGGAACTTGAACTTTAATTCTTTTTTGTTTAATCTTTCTGTGGTTTTGTGTCAGGGTGGCTATGACCTCAAAAAATGAATTTGACAGTGTTTCTTCTGTTTCTATGGTGTGGAACAATTTTAGGAGTGTTGGTATTGGCTCTTCTTTGAAAGTCTGGTAGAACTCTATGCCAAAAGCATCTGGCCTTGGGCTTTTTTTTTTTAATTTGGGAGATTTTAAAGACTGCTTCTATTTCCTTAGGGGTTACATTAATTTCCTTATGGTTTATTTAAATAATTTATCTGATCTTGATTAACTTCAGTGAGTGGTATCTATCAAGAAAATTGTTCATTTCTTTTAAATTTGTGAAGCACAGGTTTTTGAAGTATAACCTAATGGTTCTTTGGATTTCCTTAGTGTCTGTTGTTATGTATCTCTTTTTGTTTCTGATTTTCTTAATTTGGATTGTTCTCTGTATCTTTTAGTTAGTTTGGATAAGGTTTCGTCTATCTTGCTGGTTTTCTCAACAAGTCCAATAAGTTTAGGTATGTAGTGCATTCATTTTCATTGAATTCTAGGAAGTACTTAATTTCTTTATTTCTGCCTTGACCCAGTAGTCATTCAGTAGGGAGCTGTTCAGTTTCCATGAGTTTGTAGGCTTTCTATTGCATCTGTTATTGTTGGAATCCAGCTTTAATCCATGGTGGTTTGATAGGATATAGGGAGTTATTTCAATTTTCTTGTATCTGTTGAAACTTGCTTTGTGACCGAGTATATAGCTAATTTTGAAGAAAGTTCCTTGAAGTGCTGAGAAGAAGGTATATGCTTTGTGTTTGGGTGAAATGTTCTAAGACACCTGTTAAGTCCATCTTGTTCATAACATCTGTTAGTTCTGTTATTTCTCTTAGTTTTTGTCTGGATGACCTGTCTATTGGTAAGAGTGGAGTGTCAAAGTCTCCCACTATTAATATGAAGTTCAATGTGTGATTTAAGTTTAGTAATGTTTCTTTTACAAATGTGGGTGTCCCCATTCCTCCTGCCTGATTGCCTGATCCAATCCATGTCTCACTGCAGCTTGATATACCATAACTAGCTGATATCCATGGGATGCCTGCCTGTATCTGAAGAGAAACAATAGAGGAGGAGTGGATCAGGTTGGGGGGGAGGGGGACTGGGAATAGGGGAGGGAGGAGAAGCTTTGGTTAAGATGTAAAAATAAGAAAATTTTAAAAAACGTGCATGTCCTTGAGTTTGGGGCATAGATGTTAAGAATTGAGATGTCATCTTGGTGAATTTTCCTTTGATTAATATGAGTATCTTTCCCCATCTCTTTTGACTAACTAGTTGGAAGACTATTTTGTTAGATATTACAGTAGTTACACCAGCTTGCTTCTTGGATCTATTTGCCTGGAATATCTTTTTCTAACCCTTTACTCTGAGTTAATGCCTATCTTTGATGTTGAGGTGTGTTTCTTGTATGCAACAGAATGATGGATCCTGTTTTCATACCCATTCTGTTAGCCTGTGTTTTTATTAGAGAATTGAGTCCATTGATGTTGAGAGATATTAATGACCAATGATTGCTGATTGCTAATTCCTGTTATCTTGTTGTCAGTGGTGGTGGTGGTGGGAGAGAGACAGAGACAGAGACAGAGAGACAGACAGAGACAGAGACAGTGTTTCCCTTCTTTTGGTTTTGCTGGTATGAGATTATTTCTTTCCTGTGTTTTATGGGTATAGTTAGCCTCCTTGGGTTTGTAGTTAGCTTCTTTCTAGTACCTTCTGTAGGGCTATATTTGTGGCTAAATATTGTTGAAATTTGACTTTTTCATGGAATATCTTGTTTTCTTTATCAAGGATGACTGAAAGTTTTGCTGGGAATAGTAGTCTTGGCTGACATTTGTGGTCTCTTAGAGTCTGCAAGACATCTGTTCATGACCTCTGGCTTTTAGAGTTTCCATTGAGAAGTCAGGTGTAATTCTAATAGGTCTACCTTTATATGTTATGTGGCATGTTTCCTTTACAGCTTTTAATATTCTTTCTTTGTTCTGTAAGTTTAGTGCTTAGATTGTCATGAGGCAGGGAGACTTTCTTTTCTGGTCCAATCTATGTTCTTCTTCTACCTTTATAGTCATAAGTTTAGGGTATTTTCTTCTATGATTTTGTTAAAAATATTTTCTGGGTCCTCATTTGAGTTGGGATTCTTCTCCTATTATTCTTGGGCTTGGTCTTTTCATATTATCCCAGATTTTCTAGATGTTTTGTGTTAGAAATTTTTTTGATTTAACATTTTCTTTGACCAACGTATCAATTTCTTTGATCATGTCTTCTACATCTGAGATTCTTTCTTCCATATATTGTATTCTGTTGGTGATACTTGTGTCTATAGTTCCTGTTCACTTACTTATATTTTCCATCTCCAGGATTCCTACAGTTTCTGTTTTCTTTATTGTTTCTATTTCCATTTTCAGATACTGAACAGTTTTATTTATTTTCTTCACCTATTTGTTTTTTTCTTGGCTTTCTTTATGGATTTATCCAGTTCCTCCAATTATTTGTTTGTGTTTCCCTGGATTTCCTTAGGGCATTTACTCACTTCCTCTTTAAGAACCTCTATCATCTTCATAAAGTTAGTTTTAAGGTTGTTTTCTTGTGTTTCATCTGTATTGGAATATTCAGGGCCCACTTTAGTAGGATAGGTAGGCTTTGTTGATGACATATTGCCCTGAATGTTGTTGGTTGTGTTCCTATGCTGGCATCTAGGCATCTGGAATTAGGGTGATTATACGTCTAGGTGATGATTTCTGAGATTGTATTAGTTGGATGGGTGTTTTTCCCTTGGTTTCTGTTTCCTCTCTGGTCTTCTGGCCTGAGTGGCCTGTGGTTCTGGTGACCTGCAAGTCCCCTTGTCCAGTAGGGTGCCTCTGCTGGGGTTTTGGCAGCTTGCATGATATCTGGGGTTTTAGATGCCAACAGTGCCTCCAGGGATCTGGGGTTCTAGAAAGTGGCATGGCCTCTGGTAGAGCAAGGGGAGTCCACCAGAGTTGTGGGCTGGGATATGAAGACTAGGAAAGGAGATCTTCTGGAGGAAAAGCTGGGACAGCTCTGAAGTAGTGTTGGTTGTCTTTGAGAGAAAGGTATTACCTGGGGTTCTAGTTGCCAGCATGGCCTCTGGTAGAGCAGGAAGTTTCTGCTGGAGTTGTGGGCCAGGATTTTTTTAATTTTAGGCATAATTTCATTAACTGAACATATTTTTAAATCCTAATAAACAGCAATGGGATTTCATTACAGCCTGAAAGCTAAGAGTTACATTGTCTTGATCAACTTGTCCTTCCTATCTCTCCCAAATTTCTCCAAAAGGTGTCCAGAGACAGAGATATGAACAACCACAGCAGCAGCACCTTGGACTTCATCCTGCTGGGTCTCTCTTCCAACCCCCAAATGCAGAAACCCCTTTTCGCCATCTTCTTCATCATGTACCTGGTCACCGTGGTGGGGAATGTGCTCATCATCCTGGCCATTCGCTCTGACTCCAGGCTCCATACCCCCATGTACTTTTTCCTCAGCAACTTATCATTCATGGATATCTGCTTCACAACAGTCATTGTGCCCAAGATGCTAGTGAACTTGCTCTCAGAGACAAAAACCATCTCCTACGTGGGATGTCTAGTCCAGATGTACTTCTTCATAGCTTTAGCAAACACTGACAGTTATCTGCTGGCCTCCATGGCCATTGACAGACTGGTGGCCATCTGCAACCCTTTACATTATGATGTAGTGATGAGGCCACGACGCTGCCTCTTCATGCTCCTGGGTTCTTGCACCATCTCCCACCTACATGCCCTGTTCCGTGTCCTTCTCATGTCTCAACTCTCATTCTGTGCCTCCCATGTCATTAAGCACTTTTTCTGTGACACCCAGCCTGTGCTGAAGCTGTCCTGCTCTGACACATCCTCCAGCCAGATTGTGGTCATGACTGAGACACTAGCTGTCATTGTGACCCCCTTCCTATGCATCCTCTTTTCCTACCTGAGAATCATTGTCACTGTGCTCAGGATCCCCTCTGCAGCTGGGAAATGGAAAGCCTTCTCTACCTGTGGCTCCCACCTCACTGTAGTGTGCCTATTCTATGGAAGTGTCATCTATGTCTACTTTAGGCCTCTGTCCATGTACTCAGTGGTGAAGGACCGGGTAGCCACTGTTATGTACACAGTAGTGACTCCTATGATGAATCCTTTCATCTATAGCCTGAGGAATAAAGATATGAAAAGAGGTTTAAGAAAGTTAAGGGACAAACTTCACTCATAGAAATACCACATTATGAAGTATACAGTTGAGAGATGACCTAAGGCTACCCTTCCTTTCTATACTCCTGTGCATGATCACCTACAAAGTAGCAAGGGGTAATGTTGAACACCAGCATCATTGATCTGGAAGTGAGACATTTGGTTTCCGTCAATCATCTTGACCATATACAGGTTTATTCTCAGAACTATGTGCTACAGGGATCCAGATTTCAGGAATTTTTGCCATACTCAATAGATAGCTGTGCATGTATGTACATGTCCCCAAACCTGGGAATTATAAATTGATCAGTGTTCATGCTAATGAATTATGTGTTCTTAGTAGGAAATTTGGAAAGACATCCTTGACTAATGAGCTGAGGTAAGTCTGAAGACCAACTGAACATGGGCAAAAAAAAAAAAAAAGATTCAAAAGTCAAGAAATGGGCAGAGCATTTCAAATGATGAAGACATCTCACTGTGTAGAGGAAGTAACATGGGAGATGGTGAGGAAGACAGTGGGTGAGACTTGTTCAATTTAAGAAAAAGGGGAATAAAGTTGGAAAGGTAGAAGAAACTACAAAAAATATTTATAGGTCTCACTCATGTTTCACCATTAATTCCATCACCAAGTGAATTCTCAAGACACAGCTCCTCTTTCATTGCTTTTCATTCTTTGTTTCCCTACATGACAAAGAATCTTCCCTAAGCTTCCCTCTTGAGCTATAAATGTCAGTGTATTAGGCAGGATAGATGCAAGGTTTTGCTGTACAAATAAACAACCCAAAATTCTATGACCTTAAAAATGAAGATTTAATTCTCATTTACACCACATGCTCATCATAGAAAGCTGTTAGGTGCTGTCCATCTCAGTCTGTGAGCCAAGGCTAAAAGGCACCTACCTTTATAAACATCACTTTGTCTGAAGCTGGGAAATATTCTTAAAGATTTAATACTGAAAAGCCAACACTGTGGTCCAAGGGATCTTTACTACTTCTGACCAGAACTCAAACAAATGAAGCCATGAGAGACCGTCAAATCATGTGCTTGTACATGGAGAGCATTAACAACAACTACATGTAATACTGCACAAACACATCAGTGTGGTTGCTATTTGATAAGTAATTTCTGGCTGTAATGTCAATAAAATGTCAACTAAAGCCTTGACTCATAGCTGAATCTGTACACTTCGTTGAGTTCTCACCACCGGCAGTGTTTCTCATCCCCAACTTGTTATCAGCAAGATCAGAAGTTTAAATATATGACCATGGACTTTCAAGATGTTGGGAAGTTTTGTGCTCCAATGGAACACAGAGATATCTGGGATTCAAAATAAAGATCTCCTCCATTGTTGTTCTGTGTCCACTCAGAAATCTAAGAAAGTACTCAGCAGGACAGAAAAAAATTCAGTTTCAATTGTCTTCATATTTATATAAGCACACTTGACCTTAATCATTTGGCTTTAAGATGCTGAGCTAAAAACTGCCCACTTTCTTTAATTGTATGCCATAGTGTTCTCATGCCAAATATTAAATAATGTCAGATAGATACTTCAGTAATGTGAAAAACTGCTAGCATATATTAAATAAATAATTTATTCTAACTACAGTAGCTTATGAACCAAGTAAGTGCTCTTACTCCTGGAACCACCACATGTGCAGGTGTGTGGAGGGGAATCACCCTATGTAGTTCAAGCTGTCCATGAACTCATGATGTAGCCCAGGCTGGACACCTTAAACTCATGGTCCTCCTGCATCAATCTCTTCTTGAGCACTGAGATTACAGTGTGCACCACTATGCCAGGTTCCTACCATATTTGTTTTTATTGCTTGCTTACTTACTTACTCACTCACTCTGACCTAGCACCAGACCCCTTTTGCTCAACAAATATGTGCAAACTGAGAAATCAGGATCTTTGTGAACAATCTTATATTTCAAAAGTTCAAACTAAATAATAAGGAATCATAAGACAGATCTTTAGGTACTAAGAGCCCTGTCTGGTTCTTCTAAGTCCTTGATTTCTCAGTAGGATCTGGGATGGTATCACAATAGGAACAAGAGGCCACTTCCCACAAAACATCTGTTTGCCTCCAGAAGAAGTGAGTGCAGAGAGGGAGTAGTCCTTGAAGACTTTGTGATGAATTTACTAAACTAAAACTGGAATAGAAAGCTACCTCAGAGCCTCTGAGGACAAACTACAGACCTCCTAGACAGCTCCTCTTTCCACCTCAGGGCTGGTTGAATACAGTAGGAGAAAACTCCTAAATATTTGTCCTTTGGGGAGAAAACTTTAAAGGGAAGAGCATTGGATCATTCAGAGACAAGCTCATTAAATACACATTAATACTGGAAATTTGACTTGATACTGAAGCAGAAAATTCAGTTCATCGAACATACTTTCTGATTTAATAGAGCAAATCCTACATAGCAGGAATGATGTAAAGCATGAGAAATAAAGAGGACATGAGGAAAGGTGCAAAGAATGTCTGCCATTGAAGAGCCATATTTAAAAAGGCATTAGCAAAGTATATTTTAAACTTTAAAGAATAGCCATAAAAGTCAAGAAAAGAAATTTCAAGATGCTATGACTATTAACCAGTGTCACAATATGATGAGAGTTTATGCAAAGTAAGCCCAGAACATTAACCACTTGTTTCAGCGATGTGCCAGCCACTGATATCAGTGAGATTGTAAAAGAGGTTGGAAAGCCCTGTCCAAGCTGGCTGACACACTCATGAGAGCTGGCTCTGGCCTTCACCTGGACAAAGAAGGAGAGCTGGCCCTGGAGGCATGGGTGTGGGAGAGCCATATCCAATTGCATGGGCGCAGGAGAGCTGGCCCCATCCCCTGCTGGCTGACTCACTCGGGAGAGCTGGTCCTGTCCTTCACCTGGCCAGAGGGGGAGACAGCTCTGGTGGCATGGGTGCAGGAAAACTGACAGGCTGATCAACTCAACTACTGCACAGGCCCAGATCCAGGGCTTTGCGTTGCCCCACCCCACCCCAACATCTTCCCCATCTAGGCTCTGCTGGAGTGTGTGGAGGGACTGACCCTGTAGATCCATAGCTGCAGGATCCCTCAAGACTCAGGGTAACAGCAGGATATCTGAGAGTCTGTATGAGGGTCCAGTATTGACGCTGTAACAGAAGCCAGGGGTCTTGAACTAGCCTAAGGATTCACAACATTCTCAGGTAAAGCTCTTTGGGCTGATTGGGCAAAAGGGTATACTGTGTGATGCACCACAACCTCCAAGGCCACCACAACGAATGAATATGTGATGGAGATGCCGGAAAGACAGAGGAGTGGAATGGAACCTACACAGAACCAGAACGCTACCGGGCTGATAGAAGAGCAGGTCGCTGCCCAGAGGGGAGGATGGGATTTTTTTTTTAACTTTGAGGGGGGTGGGTCTACAAGGGTAGAGGGTAGATATGGAAGGACCGGAAAATGAGTGGGATTGGAGTATGTGATGTGAAATATCCCAAGATTCAATAAAAAATTATGTTATGAAAGAAGGTTGGAAAGGGAGATACATTTAGAGGGTTAAGGTAAATAGAGTGAGACTATGGAGTTGGTGGCCGAACTTTGTATTCATGTTCCATTCTTAAGCTTCTATTTTTCTAGTGGGAAATAAGATACCATTCTCTTTTTAAAGTATGTTTATTGCTTGACAGTGCCATACAATTATTTAATGAAGTTTAATTATTTTCATCCCCTATTCCCTCTCTCACTGAAACCTTTCTTCCCCAAAATTAAAAAACCCTACTACTCATGGTCTTTAGTTTAGTTCTGTTGTTGTTGTTTACATGTTTGACCTACTGGATTTAATTAGCGTTTTTATCTGAACACAGATGGTAATTTGTTTACTAGAACAGTGGCTGCACCACGGAGGAAAAGGGCACCACCTCCCCCACACTGTTACCACCAACAGCCCTTCAAAGAGGGCTGGAGCCTCATGAGCCTTTCCCCTACCCGTGACAACATGTCAGCGGCCCCTCCTGTGCGCGGATCTGGTGCAGACAACTGTGGCTGTAGCGAGGTGGCCACAGCCCAATAGCTGTGTTGTATCTAGAAGACTTCTTTTTGCTAACAGTCCCCATCCTCTGGCTCCTACATTCTCTCAGGCCCCTCTTCACCAGTGTTCCCCGAGTCCTGTGAGACAGGGACAGTCCTGTGAGGCAGGAAACAGCCACCCACGCAGGGCCAGCAGCTCTCATTCTTTGTTCTCAAAGGGCTTTATTCTTGGTTTGCATCTGGCTATTGCTCTCCTGCACCTGGGTTTACCTGCATTCATCCTGGTATTTAAGGGAGATATTTCCTTCCTACTTGGAAAAATTTAGATTTATATTATTTAAAATACCTTTTACCCCAACCTGTCTCTTCTATTTCTCAGGAACTTTGTGAGATTTTTCAGACATCAGGGATACCTTAGATTTTTTTAATCACCCTCAGTGATCTCATGAAACAACATAACTAGAAAAATAAAACAATAGCAATCACTATAGCAAAAAAAAGTCCATAAATCCCCAAATTCAGGAAGAGAGGAACAGATGACAAATAGCTACATGATTGATATGGTATCAGCATTTGAGGCATTGAAAACAGATGCAGCCAATTGTATCAGCCTAAGCAGATAATGAGGAGAAAATAAATTCATCAGCTAGTTAGCTCATTCATGGACCAAATTAAAATCAAATATTAAGACTCTGAAGGGTTCTTTGTGTAATACCAAGTGGTCTTTAATTATGTAGGAGCAATTTAAGGCCTATGAACCTGAAAACTAATTGAATTTTCTAATTTCTTCTGCAGGAACTCAAGAGATAGCTCAGTTGGTAGAGAATTTATCTAGTATACAGGAAGCTCTAGGTTAGATCCCCAACATAGCACTCACCCAGCGTCATAACACATTAATCCCAGCAGATGAAAAACAGACAGGAGGATCAGAAGTTCAAAGCTATCCTTCCTTACATTTAGAGTTTGATTCCAGCTGGGGATAAATAGATACTTTCTCACAAAAATGTGTTCAAATACAAAGTTCTACACTGAGCAAAAAAATATGCAAATAGATTGTAGTATGAACAGGATAAAAATAATAAAGAGAAAGAAAAATACTCTGATAAAAGTGTCCAAGGGAAAAGGGGTCAAGTATGTCAGAGTTTGAGCCCCATATCAAAACAACTTATTAGCACAGTGCCTACAAAACAACAAAAACAACTATAATTGTATGGATATCATATCTGAACGAAGACTGTTACCCAAAATGTGCACAGAATTTTAAAACTGGTAGAAGACCAAACACTAAAAGCAAAGTAATATTGAGCCATGAAAGATGTGGAGGAATCTTAAATGCCTATTCTTATATGAAAGTAGACGACCCAAAATGACAAACATACTGTGTGGTTCCAACTATATTACGCTGGGTGAAAACAAAACTATGAAGAGACCGAAAAAACAGTGGTTCCCAGGAACCAGGAAACCAGGAGGTGTGAAGTGATGAAGCTCATGGGACTCCTCAGAGCAGTGGGGCCATTCTCTATCCAGCATGCTGCATATGTGTCAGTACACACTGACCCCAAATTACAGAGTTTAAACCAAAACTGAAACACTTGATGATGCTTGTGGGGTTGCGGGCTCTCCGTGAGTGGGAGCAGGAGGTACACAGGGAATCTGTGTGTTTGCTATGAATCCCTTTTTTAAAACAATAATCATTTTTGAAATGAAAACTAAAGAGAAAGTCATACCTATATAAAGGTTTTTATTTTGCACCATTTACAAATAAACACACTATGCATTCATGAGGTTAAATAATTTGGGCAAATTCATTCATGTACTAATTGGAGAAACTGGAGTTTATATATGAGATATCTAGATCAATGGATTAAAGTAATAAAATATTTTAGAAAAGTTAATATTTGTAGAAACTACACAGTTTATAAGACAGACCAAACAGAAGAATCTTAGCAGGTACACTTGCAGAAATGAACTTCAAGTCCTTCTCCAGAATATGGTACCTATAGATACAAATTTCAGGATGGCAGAGGCCATCTGCCTTTCCCTCCAGGTAGCAATGCATAGAGCCTAAACACAGGCATGCACACACAGGTACACAGAGCACACACATGTACATGACCACACTCCATCTCTGCTACTACATGGTTCTAACTCTCCTCTCTGGTATTATAGGCATTGCTTTTGGAACCCAGCTTCCCCACAACTTACTGAGAGTATCAGAAATGCCCTCCCCTCCGGGGAGAACTTCCAGGCCAAATCTCTCAGGGCTCTGGCATGTAGATATAACTGGCCCCTGGGTTTCCTTTTCTATTTCCAACTCCCATGGTAGGCAGAGTCAGGACACCTCTGGGGCTAAATAAGCAGTGTAGGATGCTCTTTCTTCAGATATTCAGAGACTGATCCTAACTACACAGTGGGCCCCCAAGCCTGGTCATACCCTGGCTTTCGCTGTCACTTCCACAGGTAAGCAGTCTGTGGGGTCTTTGTCAATGCTAGTGGTGGGAACATCTTGTCTTCCTCCCTTTTCCTTCTCTATTCCATCTGAAAAGCCAGGAAACATGACCTTTCCCTATACATCTTTTTTTTCTAGCTTTTTATTTATTTTATTTTATAATACTATTCAGTTCTACATAACAGCCACAGATTCCCTTGTTCTCCCCCTTCCTGCCCTCTCCTCTTCCCCCCAGCCCACCCGCCATTCCCACCACCTCCAGATCAAGGCCACCCCCGAGGACTGAGATTACCTGGTAGACTCAGTCCAGGCAGGTCCAGTTCCCTCCTCCCAGACTGAGCCAAGCGTCCTTGTATAAGTCCCAGGTTTCAAACAGCTATCTCATTCAGTGAGCCCAGAACCTGGTACCATTGCCTAGATGCCTCCCAAACAGATCAAGCCAATCAACTGTCTCACCTATTCAGAGGGCCTGATCCAGTTGGGGGCCCCTCAGCCTTCCTATACATCTTAACATACTGTATTTTGATATATTGACCAAATATCAGATCCTTGAAGCACCAACTCTATAAAAGTTATTACCAAAGAGGCAGCCTTAAAGGGCATGCCATCCATGCTACAGCTAGAGGAGACCAAGACAGTGAGGGCAACGTGAGGCTCTTGAGAGTCCGTCTGACTGGACTCCGCAGCATCTGCCTAGTCACTTCACTCCTCAGTGCTTTGTTTCTGCTGCCTGGAACACAGAGTGCCGTAAAAATGAAGTGCTCTCTGTGGGTGGAATTCTTAGATATTATCTGGCAAACATAGGAAGACAAATTTGGGCTCATGGTGGGAAAATGTTCTAAATGGGAGCCCTTCCCCAAGGGACTGAGTAGCCTTCAGAGATTCTACGTCCATTTTCTCTGTAATTGTGGGAATCAGACAAATGCAGTCATGTGAGACAAAAGTGACAGAGGTGAACAGCACAAGTTAGGCAACGGTCTCAGAGAAGCCACACTGTCCTCTGGTGCAGGAAGCAATGTATGTTCATTACGTATGTTCATCACGTATTAGCAGTAGCATTTATGAATTCTGCCTGATTACAGCTAAACCAAACATCAAAACACCTGACATCTCTCAACTTGAATTCTTTGGAGAGAGACAGAGCCAGGTAACTAGGAAAGTAGTAATGAGAAGAAGAAGAAAAGCAGAAACAAGAAATGGACCAGAAGGATTAAGGGTTTCTTAAACACAGGTGTGTTGTCTTGGGAAAGGAGTCTGATGGCTTGAAGCTGACCTAGAAAACTTACAAATAAAAATAAGTAGGAAATGAAAATTGGACAAATATCCCACCTTTGATGGAGCCAAAAGACATGAGCTATAGATCTCTTTAGACACAAATATAAAAACCAGGCAGAAAGGAAGTGTTTCAACCTTGAAAAGAGAACCCAGAAAAATTTGTAAGCAGAATGTGTCTCTTCAAGGGTACTCTACTCCACCACTGCCATAGTCTAGAAATGAGGACATGGACAGCTGAGATGTAAAGACCCAAGTCCAAGACAGACCCAAGACAAATGATAAAACACAAGTCAGGGGTGAGAGAACATCTGCATGTGTGTTGATATAGGCTTAGTTCTCCAAACAGGTGCATGGCTTGGGGAAGATGAGGATAATGAAACATGGGATTTGGAGCAACGAGTGCCTGTGTTTGAATATTAGGTGTACCACTCACAAGCTCTGTGAATCTGCACTTCAGTCTCTTTATTTAGAGGATGAGGAAGTGGTGCCTTCATCGTAATGTTGTGATGAGAATTAAATAAGGGTAGCATGGAACCTGTCCAGTACACTTAGCTGTTTGCATTTCTTCATGGACTACAGTTTATACCTTCCTTTCATCTGCAAGCAACTGAAAGATCAGTGACAGCTACCCAAGGGTAAGAAAACCAACTTGAGAATGGAAATGTCCCCAAACTAGAAAATTCCTATGGAGACATACAGAAATAGTCTAAGTTTCAGTCTATGTTTTATGTCTATTTAACAAGAACAAAGATTGAACTATATCATAAGGTGAGATGCTAGATTTAAAATGAATGGAAATTCTCTAAGTTTTCTCACCTTTCCAAGCTTCTAACTAATGATAAAAACATATCATTTCCTGGTTTTCCTTGTGAGTAATAATAATAGCCACTTGTAAGGGGTTTGTTAGTCACTCACTGATTGTCTTTGAGTATCCAAACAGCAAGGGTAGGCAAGATAAAAACAGAATATGTATACACACAAATGTGCACACAAACAAATACTGCACATCCCTACACACCATTTTCTATATGGACATGAAATGGTAATCCCAAGGTGTGGAAAATATACTGACCATATCCAGATAAAGAGGAAGAAGGCTTGAGCTCCTGCCCATAAGAAACACCACACGAAGAGAGACTTCCAGTTCAAGGCTCAGTAGCAATCCTGTAGCTTGTGTTGACCACAGAGAACTATTCCAGAGGTGAGGCTGAAAACAGCGGTGAAAGGAGAAGTTCACAGGGTAAAATGAACACTTCTCCCAGGTAGTGGGCTGAGTAGGCTCTCCTGGGGTTGAGACTATATATTATAGTTTTTAATGTTCCCAAACTCTAATTTAGCATCCTACATTTCAGAATCTATGTGATATCATGATCATTCTCATAAGTACAAAAACAAATTCACACACACAGACATAATCTTCTCTAACACTCTGAGAGAGACAAGAATTGTGGTTGATATGTCCCCTAAATGTATTTATAGTGTGAGCATAAGTCAATGAAGAGAAAAAAATTGCACAATTCTCTGGTAAATGAAACTATTGAGTAATTTCACCTTTTGAATTATAAAATCAATGCATTATAAAATTATAAAAACATGCATTAATTTTTTTAAATGAAAACAAAGTCAAATCTAGACATTGCTCCAGACTTCTAATCTCATTTCAGAAGACAGCCACATGAACAAGCATATGTATGACAACATGTAAGATATGCCATTGTACAAAACTGCATTGTTTGTATTCATAGTTCTACATCTTGCTTTTTTCAATGAACACACTAATCCCAATAGTACAGTAACAAAATAACCCAGGTCAGGCAGGAATAGCTTTAGCTCTGTTCTCTGATCTACCACCATTCAAAAGCCAGCTCTACCAATTCTAAACGCAGGGTCTGCTGAGTTAGTTAACCTTGCCAAACTCTCTTTTTCTTTGTCTACAAAAAGCAGGTCATAACAGTGTCTATCTCTCAGGGTTTAGAGAACATAAAATGATTTTTTTAATGAAAAGCTTTTAGTTGCTATGTACTGAGTGCCAGTAAATGTTAGCAAGTATTAGCACTTTATATCCTTGGCATAATATTGAGCAAGAAGAATACACTATAAATTATTTAGTAATTTATATAATAATTCACATTCAAGTGAATATTAGTGATTCCATCTTAGTATTCTTAGGCTTATTGTTTTGTTTTATTTGCTATGACAGGCAATGACACAATAAAACTATACATACAAATCTTTGTCCTACACAAATGTGACTACTTCAACAGGGTAGATACCTTAAGTAAAGTTATTAGATAAATAGTACGAGTTTCTTTGTTTTCTAATGAGAGACAGAGAGGGGGTGAATCAGGAGAGGAGGCAATGTGGGAGGAGCTGGGAGAAATAGAGGAAGGGGAAACCATAATATGGATATACTATGTGAGAAAAAGACCTGTTTTCAATTAAAGTGGGGAGGTAGTAATGCAGGCTTTCATTCCTGGTATGGGTTATAAGAAGAGCTATCCTGATTTACCCAATCTTTTCCAGAGAATATGGTGACCTGTTCCCCTTCAGGGACTGCAAAAAGAAATTCTGATAGGTGAAAATTGTATTTCAGACTAACTTGCGTTTTCTGGTTAGCAATGGGGATGAGCATGTGTCCATCAGCAACTGTGTTACAGGAGTTTTCTGTGGTCAGGGGTTTATATTTTAGTTTTGCCCATGATCCCTTCTAGCACAATGTTCAATATTCAGAGTATAATATTCTGCCATTCTTCTAGACTTCATTTCTTGATTAACATCCCATTGTAGAACCTCAAAATATCCTCCTTCTTTGGGATAAAACTTATTTTTCAATTTAGAATTTTTACTTGTAGTTTATTTTTCTGGGTTTTCTGAGTATGTGTGAGTTAGATAGACTCTTTTTTTCAAATAGTCAGCTAACTGTCATAGCACTAATGTAGTGCTCTAGTTGTCTTCTGTTGCTATTAAAGGAATTCTTGCTATCTATTAAGGCTAGGCCAAAATGTCTTTCCATGTACAGATAGAGATACATGTAGTTCATTATAGTGGTTCATTGATTTATTTTCTCTGTGAATGCCCTTACTGTTTTATTTTATTTTACTTTTGCATGATTTAATTTGTGATTGAGAAAGTTTCTTGTTGTTATTACATTTTTTAAATTATCTTGTCCGTTCTCAGGCATTTGCTACTCTAGATAAATCTTAGCACAACTCTCTCAAATTCCATTAAACATTCCCTTGGAGTTTCATTATATATGCACTGAATTTTCACAATTTGAGAAGAACTCATTTTCTCAAATATCCTTTCTCTCGAGATCATGATGGGAAAACATACAGAGACAGCCAGCCAAACTAGTGGAAACACATGAACTGTGGACCAATAGCTTAGAAGTACCCATGATACTGGACTAGGCCTTCTGGATAGGTGAGATGGTTGTTTAGCTTGAACCGTTTAGGGAGCCCCCAGATAGTGGGATCGGGATCCATCCCTGATGCATGAGCCGGCTTTTTGGAGCCCAGTGCCTATAGTGGGACACCTTGCACACCCTTGGTGCAGGGAGGAGGGGCTTGGACCTGCCTCAACTGAATGGACCAGGCTCTGCTGACCCCCCCCATGGGAGACTTTGCCTTGGAGGAGGTGCTGGGAAGGCTGGGGGCAGGAGGAGGGAGAAGAGGGGGATCTGTGGTTGGCATGTAAAGTGAATAGAAAATGTCTTAATAATAAAAATTTCTTAATAATAAAAACCTTTCTCTTTAGATATATGTTATCTTCATTTTTTTTAGCTCTTCAATTTGTGTTCTGTTGCACTTTCTTCGGAGAACTCTTATTCATTCCTTTCCTTTACCTCAGGCTTGTTCTCAAGTGTTTCTCTGCTTTTTTTATGTTGTCATTTAGAGTTTTCACAAATTATTTTTTGTAA
Organism: Peromyscus maniculatus bairdii; assembly: GCF_049852395.1. Lineage (NCBI taxonomy): Eukaryota > Metazoa > Chordata > Mammalia > Rodentia > Cricetidae > Peromyscus > Peromyscus maniculatus. Next base: position 3,122,748 of record NC_134855.1, on the reverse strand, counting down.
TTCAGAAAGTCTGTTAATGTCTTTAGACTTACCTTAAATCTGAGCACCTGGGTGAAGTCTTGATGGTTACAAAAGGTTGTTATCTTGGATTTTCAAAGTGTACAATCACATTATCTGAAAAGATGGCAGCTTCACCTTTTTTAACATTAATGTCCCCTGTATCTTTAGATGTCTGTACTGCCTTCGTCTGTTATCTAAGCCAGAGAGCTCAACAGTGCCAGCAGGTACCATCCTTGTATCTTGTTTCCTAAATATTAGAGTAGTATGTACTCTTACACACTAAACTTTATGTTCCTACACAAATGTTTAGAATGAGAACGTTTTTTACTCTTTTTTATTCTTTGACAGTTTTACACACATGTGCTGAGTTTGGGGCATTTCACTTTCTGTCTCCCTCTCCTTCCCCTTGTCCCACTGAAAATTTCTCCTTCCCAAAAAGCCCTCTCATACTTTAATGTCCTTATGGTTTTGACCCACTGAGTTGAATTGATAGTTGCCTGCATGACCATGAATGTAATGTTATTTGTCAGAACATGGGAAACTTTTCACTGGCTACAACACTGAAGAAAATGACTCCTCCTCAGTACCCTTTAGCTTCAGATAGTCCCTCATGAGTTCCTCCCACTGCATGATGAAATGGTAACAGGTCTATTCTTGTGCAGGTATCCACAGCTTCAAGGGTACAACGTTCATGTTATAGCCATAAAGCACTGTTTCATGGCACTTTTCCCAACCCTTGGCTCCTACATTCTTTCTGACCTATCTTCCATGATGTTCCCTGATCTTGGAGGGAGTAATACAGGTGAAATGTGTAGGGCAAATCACCCCCACATTCATCTAGTTTCTGCACTATGACCAGCTGTGAGTCTCGCTAGTTAAGTGCCGCCTACTAAAAAAAGAAGTGTCTCTGGTGAAGGCTGAGAGTAGAGCTAATATATGTCTAGTCATTAAGAAAGCATTTTGATTATGTGTTTTCTTATGTGCAATTGTATCCACAAGATGCACAGAGTGAGTGAGCACAGACCCTCGCTGTTCAGGAACACATGTGATGTACGCGCGCACACAGCTCAGACATCCATGTTTATTCACCTACTGTATTATAAACTGTGTACATACATCCATCTGGTGAACTGTCTACCAGATTTCTGGTTGTTCTTCATGTGATCTAACACATTATAACACTTCCAGCACCCAGGAAGCTTCAGGGTTTTCTAGACATTGTGCCTCATTTATGGCAGCATTGATGCATTTATTAATAATTTAACATGTACAAAACCTTATGTCCATTGTTATCAATGTCAGCTTTTCTAAGCATCACAGCTAGTTTTGAATGTTGTGGCCATAACCCCACTTTGCAGTATGATCTTTGGTCTTCACTGTACATGTTTACATAACTCAGGGGGGTTGGAGGGTTTTTCGGGGGGTAGGGTTCTCTGTTTTTGTTTTGTTGTTGTTATTGTTGTTGTTTGGAATATATACATTATGTTATAAAATAAAAATCACTTTTGTGGTAAAAAAAAAAAAGAAAGCAATTTGACCTTGTGCCTATTTAGCAAAACAACAGTAGTAAGTTCTCCCATAGGGGCTATGACCTTCCTATCACAGTCTATTAACTAGTTTATAGTTCAAGTCATAAGTTCCCTCCTGTATAGTGGGCCTCGAATCAGAAAGCAGTTGGTTGCTCCTATAATAGCAATGACATCATTGCACTGCTGGCCATATCTTACTGGAGAGATCGTTAATTGAAGTCATAGACTTCAAGAAAAGTAGGACTGTTGATGGCTCTTCTCCCATAGCAGCTTACATAGCACCTAGCAAAATGAAAGGTAGCCAGGATGAAGGAGTCTTCCATTTCAGATTGAGTTTTATTTCCCAGTGTGTTGCAAGTCAAGTATGTAGTATCTCTAGCAAAATGGTGTCAGGGTCTAGTTCTGGTGGGCAATCAAAAACATTGACAATAATCTACAATGCTTGGAGGGTTTCTGGGGCCTCCTTGACCAACAGCTTGCATTGAGATATCCCACACCTGCTGTGGGACTTTCATTTGATAATATTTGGCTTCTAAGAGGAGCATTATTCAATTCACATATTCAGGGTGTCTTTGTTCCAAGTTTTTTTCATTATGATTTTAACAGACTCACAGAAAGGAGGTTTCCATAGGGTTTTATATACATCCTTAGTTTTGTTTAACCTTTGTTCCACTCTTTCGTCTCCCCTAGCCCTGTGCCCTCATTCTGAATTAAAATTTTCCACACCAAGTATTCCCTGATCATCAGGTTTATACACGTGTTCTGTTAATTCCCCTCTCTTTGTAATGGCCTCTTTATATCTTCAAAGTAATCTTGTAGACAGGAAAAAGAATATACTTAAAGACATACTATCAGTATCAGTATCATAGGTAGAAGCTTGTACTCTTCTTGCGAGACATCCATGGAGGCAAAGTTCATAATTAAAGAGTCCAGATTATAACATCCAAAAACACCTAAGTAAATGTTAATTTTTTTCCTCTGCAGATACAAAAAATGTCATCTGAATTCTGGGGACTTCACAGAGCATGGATGAATTCTGATGCCCATTTGCCTACTTTCCCCACTGGGATCGTCATCTCCAAAGCTATGGTAAGAAGAACATGAATGGGAGGACCTCGTTGATGAAGATCCTTGGTATGAAAATTAACTACCTCAAAGAAAACACAACAACTTCTTATCCTGGAAAGAAAATGAGGAGGCTAAGGACTTGGTCAAGAAGCCACCTGAGATAAATATACAGAAGTCAAAAGAACTCAGATAAATTAAATAACACAGACATTACCAACCAGGTGTGAGAAACCTTCTGCTTGTAATTTAGTAACAGAGTTGTCTCTTTGTGTTTCCTTGCTAGATGTTCTTTCGATATATTTTTCTGTCAATTCCTAATCGTCTCTAATCATAACAAATAGTAATGAAGTTTTTTTAAAAATAAGCCTTGAAGTTAGGGAAGAATTACCTCTCACATCTTCCCTACAACTTCTCCAAAATCTATCCAGAGACAGAAATATGAACAACCACAGCAGCAGCACCTTGGACTTCATCCTGCTGGGTCTCTCTTCCAACCCCCAAATGCAGAAACCCCTTTTCGCCATCTTCTTCATCATGTACCTGGTCACCGTGGTGGGGAATGTGCTCATCATCCTGGCCATTCGCTCTGACTCCAGGCTCCATACCCCCATGTACTTTTTCCTCAGCAACTTATCATTCATGGATATCTGCTTCACAACAGTCATTGTGCCCAAGATGCTAGTGAACTTGCTCTCAGAGACAAAAACCATCTCCTACGTGGGATGTCTAGTCCAGATGTACTTCTTCATGGGCTTGGGGAACACTGACAGTTATCTGCTGGCCTCCATGGCCATTGACAGACTGGTGGCCATCTGCAACCCTTTACACTATGATGTAGTGATGAGGCCACGACGCTGCCTCTTCATGCTCCTGGGTTCTTGCACCATCTCCCACCTACATGCCCTGTTCCGTGTCCTTCTCATGTCTCGACTCTCATTCTGTGCCTCCCATGTCATTAAGCACTTTTTCTGTGACACTCAGCCTGTGCTGAAGCTGTCCTGCTCTGACACATCCTCCAGCCAGATTGTGGTCATGACTGAGACACTAGCTGTCATTGTGACCCCCTTCCTATGCATCCTCTTTTCCTACCTGAGAATCATTGTCACTGTGCTCAGGATCCCCTCTGCAGCTGGGAAATGGAAAGCCTTCTCTACCTGTGGCTCCCACCTCACTGTAGTATGCCTGTTCTATGGGAGTATCATCTATGTCTACTTTAGGCCTCTGTCCATGTACTCAGTGGTGAAGGACCGGGTAGCCACTGTTATGTACACAGTAGTGACTCCTATGATGAATCCTTTCATCTATAGCCTGAGGAACAAAGATATGAAGAGAGGTTTAAGGAAGTTAATGGGAAGAGTTCACTCATAGAAAGATCAAAATGAGAGAATGGAGAGATGCCTCAGTAATTAAAAGCATGCAGTTGCAGAAGACATGAACTCAGTTCCCAGTACCCATGTCAGGTATCTCACAATGGCAAGTAACTCCAGCTCCAAAAGATCAACATGCTCTTCTGGCCTCTGCAGGTGCCAACACATACATGCACATACTCATACACAGACATATACATAAAACTCATAATTTTAAAAGAAAAGTCATTAGCATATTATCATATGTATTATCATAGTTAGTTGATTATCTAAGACATCAGTAGGTTATTCTTCCTTTCTATACATTTTTCTTATAGGTAGCATTGGATTCCAGTAAATCATTGGCCTGAAAACAAAATATTTGGTTTCTAACAATTGTTTTAGCAAAATGCATGTTTAATGCCAAATCATATCCTACTGGGTGCCCAGTTTTTATCAATAGTCTAATGTCATGGTGGTACAATAATTATTTTGTACAAATAACACTTCAATACTTTTGAAAATGCACACAGTGAAGGAGTTATAGATTGCTATTAGTTTTCAGGTTAGGAATACATGCAGACTTAGTAGAGTTTTTTTTAAAAAAAGACTTATTACAAGAAGTTGCAAAGGAATGGGACTTGCCATTTGACAGTGCTTCCTTCAAAAGATGAAGAAATGGTCAGAGTATTTCTAGTAAAGCAAAACTTTCCTAATGTAGAATCAATAAACATTGAAGTAAAGCTTTGTGAGCCTTCTTCAATTTTGGTAAAGAAATCACAGCCAGAAAAATAGAGAAACTATAACACAGTATTTATTTTATTTATTAATATACAAGTATCAAAACACTGTAAACTCTCAGTATCCAATTCTCTCTCCTACATTTGTAATTCTTCCTTTCTCTTCAAGTCCAGAATTGTCAACACAGTTCCTCTCATATTCTGTAAAATACAATGTGTGTCATTCAGAAAAATCTAAATTGTCCTGTGGAATGAAACAATCAGAAAATCCTTAACTCTGCACTTTACTTCTAATTTAAGCTATGTGTCAATCATAGTAAAATAGAAAGTTCTGAACAGTCAAGACAGCCAAAATTACGGTGTCATCACCATGGTAACCATTGGTCGTCATTCCAACCCCAGATGAGAATAGCTCTTGAAGAATTCATACTACTAAATAAGTATGAAGTACTTATTTGTCAGAAGTAACTCAAACTACTTATGACCAGAACTTACTAGCCATCTCATCCCAAGACTCCATTTGAATAAAGGGATCCAATAAGATCAGACCATGTTCTTGTAAGACAGGCATCCTGAAGTATTTAGTGACAGTATTAATGACTACTACAAAACTGTAATAGTGAAGAAATTCTCATTTTATCTACCTATCTACCTATCTATCAATCTACCTATCCATTCATCTATACATCTATCTATTCAGCCATCCACCCACCTTGTCTCAAATGTTTCATCAAATTTTCACAAATACCAGTTCTTCTGGGTAAGAAGCTTTTTAATAGCATCATATAAGACACTTAGTCTTAAAGATATATGAAGAGATATATGATATGGAGTAGAACATGAGAAAGCCTGGGGTATAATATCAAGGTTTCTGCCATTGCTTTTATTTGTCATCTTTCAGTAATCATAAAATAACCAAAAAGCCACAAATGAAACAAAACTTGCAATGGCTTTCATATATGTACAGGTCCACCTGCAACTCACTATAGCACACCTAGCTCTTAGTTGGGTAATACCATCTACAAAATTTGTACCATTTCCAATTAATCTACTAATGTGATACTTTTTCATGCTTAGTTTCATATAATGAGCCAGTTTATAATGTGAATTAATCCTGGCATACATTAAATAAATAAATACAATAATCATATCTTATATTACCTTATAAAGTTAAGCTCTTTGGCCTTGGGAACAGTAATTTATTTGTTTAGCCCTGCCTCACTCTGCCATCAGCCATAGTTTTTTTTTCTCAGTAAAAGCATAACAATTTCACAAATGAGATAGTCAATCCTACCCTCCTGAAGCTGTTGTGCCTGTGGAGAAATAGCTGAGTTACCATCACCAGAAAGGAGATAAGGACAGTGCTAACATCTGAGGGTGAGCCAGTACCTTGGAGGATAAAACACCATGACAATGTTAAAGGCATACTCTGATGTAGTCTTTTCCCAACAAACAAGAATGAGTAAATATTTTAGGAACAAGGCATCTCTGGATTTGAACCTATGTCCATAGTTTCTCAGCGATGTCATTTTGTCAAGATGTTTAATAAGAATGAACCTCAGTCCCCACATATATAAAAATCAAAAGTACCTTCAACTGACAAATAGATAATGAAAATGTGATACATATATGTTCAAGAATACTATTATTCATTTATTTAAAAAAGGTGAAATCATGAAATTTATTTGTAAGTTGATGGACTTAGAAAAGACAATATTGAGTGAGATAACCCAGATCCAGAAAAGCAAGCATCACAAGTTCTCTCTCATCTAATGTTTCTAGTTCCAATTTTCAAATATGAGTGTATAACCTGGAGTAACTGTGAAAACCAGGAAAGTAAAAAGAAATATGAGGGAGCAATAGAGAGGGGAATAACAAGCTACCAGAGACCTGAAGGGAAAATGTAAATAAAGGGGAGCTCAAACTAGAGATGTATAGATAAATACAGAAGAAAGAGGGAGGAAGCTAAAATAACAATAAGGACATCTGAAAAAGTCAAAAAGAATATACTGTTGTCTACTTAAAAATACATACAATCCTAGCACTCAGGAGGCAGAAGCAGGTGGATCTCTGTGAGTTCGAGGCCAGCCTGGTCTCCAAAGCAAGTTCCAGGAAAGGCACAAAGCTACACAGAGAAACACCGTCTCGAAAAACCAAAAAAAAAAAAAAATACATACAATACACATAAGTCTGCATATAAATATCCATATACAGCTCAAATAAAATTTTTCCATCTGGGCTGACAATGCTCTACCCAAGAGTCAAAGACTCTCCAACAAAAATTCCAACACCAGACATGAGAATCCCTCTCCTGAGTTGTTGGTCAAGGTTGCCCACAAAACTCCTAAAACATTGCAGACAATTTATATTACCCTACATTGCCCACCCCGAGAAGTCAAGGGCAAGTCCTTGTTTCTGAAGATACCATACTCTTCAAACACAGGACAAAAGGACCTGAGTTGGATGACCTGAAAGCCTCCTCCCTGATGATGGAAGGTGTTGTGCAAGTTTCCAAAGGAAGGAAGGAACCAACTGTCCTATCTAGATGTTACTCCTATGAACCACAACAATGGCCAGCATGCCATGATAACCATAAGGGTGAAGTAGTAGCACACATACCTTAGCAGTAACCATCAGCTCTTTAACTGGACTTAAGATAGAAATATTGCCCAGTACTAGAAACTAGCCAACTACTCTAGGCTAGTATAGTCATACATTTTGGATGAGAACCCACAATTACCACTTTACTAAACCAGCATAATCCCTAACTATGCTCTAAACATTTATCCTTTTACACAGATAAGTGTAGTTCTCAACCCTCAATCAAGGAAAATTCTCTTTTCAACAGATGGAGCCATTACAGAAAACTACAACTAATCAAAATGCAGAGTTATGGAGCTGTGCCCCAACTAATACATCTACAGCACATATCCTGCATTTGGGGCACCATTGCAAATTAGGGAGCAAAAGATTGGAAAAGCCAGAAAAACAGGAAGTTTGCATCTCCTAGAAATGTCATAGAAGCCATACCCATGCAGTAAGTCTTATCAACATGGCTGCCTAAACAGGACCTGACCAAATACCAATAGACATATTAACATGGATGAGATCACTCACAAGAAGCCAACCCTAGACAAAGGACTACAGGCAACTAAGGAATGCTGAGAATGGGAGAAATCGTCTTCCCTAGGGAAGAGCACACTTAATTGGATACCTAATACCAAAGAGTCAGCCCTAAAAACATATATACACACAAATAACATTATATAGACTGAGGAGGTTGTATTTATATATATTATGTATATCTATATAACAATTAAAGAAAAGAGGCCATGAATTTGAATAAGAGCAAGGGGGTACATGGGAGGTGCTGGAGAAAGGAAAGAGAAGGGAAGAAATGATGTAATTATATTAATCTCAAAAAAAGTAAAAATATCAAGAACACTACACTTTTAAACATTAGCACAAAGTGTCACATAAGTGCTCAGCTGGCTGTTATTATGTGAAACTGCTTGATTCTCCAGGCGATCTTCCCTTACAGTTTATATTAGTAAATCTCTAGATGAAGACCTTGAAGTTTGCCTCAAATCACAGATTCTCATTGGCTGACTAAAGTCCAGAGATCTCTACTTCCAGGACTTTCACCACAGCACCAGGCATCCTTGGGCAACAGTCCCAGGTGTAATTCCTCTCTGTATACCTCAGTTTCCTTCAAAATCACGATGACAACAAACCACTAATCATCTAAGATGGGAAGAAGCTTGTGAAGCCTGAGGTTCCACAGGATCTGTTCTCCCAAGTCTCCCTTCTTAATGAGATCCCTGGGGTCGGTGGGTGGAAAGACTGCCTGTCTCCTTGGAGTGGGATCACTTGAAGGGCAAATAATCTCCTTCCAGGTCCCCATCCCTTCTTCACCATTAACAAAATCTAAAAAGGCCAGTGATAGCTGGGATTGGAGAAAACCATATGTTCCACATGTCTGAAGTCACATTTGAAAGATTATTACTCTGAAGGAAGAGAGAAGTCTGGTGAGAAGACAAAGATATGCGTGCATCTACAGGTACACACTCTCTCTCTCTCTCTCTCTCTCTCTCTCTCTCTCTCTCTCTCTCTCTCTCTCTCTCTCTCTCTCTCTTGAAGGGTGTCACCATCTGCATTTAACCTGAAAAGCCTTTTGCTTTCTAGCCTGACATGGAAACTCTGCCTGTCCTCGTGGCCGCTCTTCCTCTTCTAACCACCACTGCCAATGACACTGATGGGAAGATACATGAACCCCTAACTGGGTACCCAGGAGGTCACTGGCCCTTATCTGAGTAAGTAATTGTTATCCTTAACCCCACTTGTAACACTACCCACAAGTTCTACAATTAAGGCATGTTATGAATGGAAATTATGTTTTATGATGCCCTCTTTTTATAAGTATGAGATCTGGGGCTCAACACAGCTGAGACTACAAACCAAGTCATTTGCCTATGCTACCTAGACTTTAGGCATGCTCCTTAAACTTCCAGTGCCACATCTCCGTACTCACATAACACAGGAAGGATTTGGTGTTTATATGACTCCACAAATAAAAAGGAGTATGGCCCTTTAGAAGAAACAATGGCAGCTGCCATGATGGTGATGGACAAAACCTAGCTTCTATAGTTCCAGCCCTGCCTACTAGTCCCTAAACCCAGAGCTGCTGGAGAAAGCTTCAGATTCTCTAGCCTCATCCCAGCCTCTGAACATCTTCAGAATGCCATGAACCATAAGCTCATACAAAACAGCATAAGGGGAGAAAAAACTTCTGGTAAGGCAGGCTTATCATAACACTGACATGTTAGCTCATGGCATCAGGGAAACCAACTCTCTCTCTGAGCCTCTTTTTTTCCATTAAATGAAGCATATTACTGTCATCAGGCACAGTGATACACACCTATAATAAACAAGAGTATCAAGAGTTTGAGGATATCCTAGGCTACAGAGCAAGTCTGAGGCCCTACAGCCTGACATTCTTGCTTAAAACACAAGGTTGCTCTGCTCTTGAGTTTCAACCCAACTTACACAGACTGCAAGGTAGCAAAGGTTACAGTTTAGAAGACTGCACACTGTCCTCACTGACCATACTGGAGCCAGATGGCCTGGCATCCTGTCCCTGGTGGACTTATGCTTTGGGAAAAATTTGAAAAAAGAAATCCCCTGAGTTCTACTTAAAGCTTAAGATTCTTTTTGTTATACACAGACTTTGAATACAAAGGGTTGAGTTAACCACACGTTGCTAGCACTGGACCGCTTTAATTTTATTTGTTCCTCTGTGTTCTTGCTCACCTGTGAACTGGCTCCTATTACTCCCTGATTCTAACATGTTTAATGTCCATCCTTGTGCAGGGATATGTGTTATTGTGCTTCATGTTAATTTATATAAAGCATGTTCTTCTGTGAACTTCATTCATCTTCTTATTCTTTTTGCCCAGAACGTGTGCTTCTTATTAAAATCCATCAGTGTTGAGAAACTCTAGTCCATTGTTAAGTAGCTCCGTGATGTGCTTCTGTCACTCCTGTCAGCCAGTGACAGGCACTCAGGCTGCCTCAAACAAATGATGGCATAAAAACAATCCAATCTGTGAGCTTCCCTGTGGCTGCATCTCTCTGGAGAATACATCTAAGATAACTACTGGGTCATGAAATATTGATAAACCAATTCACACAGATGGTATACACGAGTCCATATATACCTACATCCCTATCAACCTTTGTCCTTATCCTTCACACTGGCATTTACTGAACTAACAAATGTAAAGAAAAATATTGCTTATTTTAATTCAGCTCTGAAATTACCATTGAATTTGAGCATCCATTTATATACTTGGTAAGCTTTTAGCCTTCTCTCACACTTTGTACTGATGTTCTTATATTTTTCTTGCTGAAGTAAAGGTGATCATTCAGTTTTCTGGATATAAACACCTCATCCATTTAAGTATTGCATCATCTAGCCTTTGCTGTGTCTGTTTTATTCACCATTATGTTGTAAACAACTTAGTTTTGCCTTTCAGCTTGTTTTAACCATTAGACATATTACCTAAGTTCTTCCCCTTCTAATTCATAGATTCATCTATATTTCATTTTCTATGTGTTTCTAGAGTCACACATTATATATAAATCATAAATAAATCCATTTATGAATTCCAACTCTATTATAATTTGAATTCCTTTTCTTCTTGATATGGTAAACTGGTTTTTCCAGCACACCAAAACACTCTCTCTCACCCTGGCTTCTTAGGGCCATCATTTTCCTGTGTCAAGTTCCTAGACAAATATGAATTTTGTGTTGGATGGTGGCACACTGAGATTCTGGTTAGTGTTTGGGGATATTTAAATTAGAGAATGGAATTTCTTTTTAATTTTTTCTGTCTCCTAAAGCATTACTATGAAACAAAACTAAGCAAAAAATAGTAAACAAATATGGAGCTGGGAGATGGCTCAGCAGTTCAGATCACTGGCTGCTCCTGTAGGAGACCCCAGTTTGATTCCCAGTGCCCACCTGGTAGCTCATAACTATCTGAAATTCTATGTAGGAATAAGGTTTTGTGAAATTTCCTCCATCCATGTTGACCTGTCAACTGATGTGGTCATTATGCAGGCCTTATTTAGGTAACAATATTGATATTTCATAGGTGCAACATTCCTACCATATAAAGAATAATATCTTGAAACAGGCACCCAGTCCTCTGGATCTTACAATCTTTCTGTCCCCTCTTCGGAGGCCTTTCCTGAGCCTTAGGTATAGGAGGCTATGATGTACTTGTACTAACCGGGGCTCAGTCACTTACTCTCTGAAACTTGAACAGTTATGGATCTCTGCAGCAATTTTCACCTGATACAAAAAGAAGCTTCTTTGATGAGGAGTAAGAGCTACACTCACCTGTGTGTCTAAGGTTAGAAACCAACATCTGTTCAACTTAAGGACTCAGTATGAGGAACACATGCCAGGCACTGTAACCTAGCCAACTACCCACAGATGGAGAGTCATAGACCTTGGAGGAGAAACTGCTTCCACCTTCCTAAAGCAATATAGCTTCTAAGTGTATTTTGAGTTATATTTTATCTAGCTTTTTCTATTTGTCTATTGTCTGTTCTTGTACCAAAACACACTATTTCATGTTATTAAGATTTTTGTTAGTCTTGATTTCCAAAAGCACAAGTGTTTTCTATTTAATCTTTGTCGTTGTTGCTCAGATTTTTTTGTATTGCTGGCTTATAATACATCTTGGTCAAATCTGCTTGTCTCTTCCTCCTCTCCAATTCCTTCCCGATTCCCTCTACCACTATTTCCCTCCCAATCCACATATTTTTTAAAACACTTTGATTTCTACATTTTTAATTGTAATAGATACGTTGTCTTTTCTCTTTTACTTTTGTTTTTCTGTTTTGTTTGGTTTGTGGGGGCTCTTTTTTCATTCAGGAATTGAACCCTGAGCCTCATGTATGCTACACAAGTACTCTGTTATGGAGATACATTCTCAGCCCATTTTAACTTCTTATTGAGATACAAAGTCTCACTAAGCTGCCTGAACTGGCCTCAGAATTAAGATTTTTCTCACCCCTGGTGAGTAACTGGGGTTACAGGGGTGCATTTATATATCTGATTTTCATTTTTATTTCATCAGTATATAGATTATTATAGAAAATTTTAAGCAAAAGTACATTAATTAAAGTGTTTGCTCACGTCTACTTTCTATCTGTCTTTTATGCCATTCTCCCATAAGCTGTAAAGATCTTCTTACCCTGGGAGTTTTCTCTAAGTCTGTTGAAGCAGACCTCTGTCTAAGAATGTTTCTGAGGTTTATATGCTTCGAGATCTCTGTGTCAGTCTCTCAGACTCAATTTACAAGTCCAGAGTTTTAAAAATCTAGCTTTGAGGTTATTTTTCTTTCTCTATGGAGGCAATGCTTCCTCCAGTCTCCACACCCATACTTTTGCACACAGACATAAATCTCAGACCTGGCCCTCTGTTTGCTCTCTTCTCTGCCTCTCTCCTCTTTATCTACACTTGACACAGCCACTTTAGAATGTGGGACACAATCTGTGTGGAATGCCACACCCAATGTTAAGTAAACAGAGTCCTATGAGAAAGAGATCTTCACCTTCCCACCCACCCTAGATGGTTAATACACCCTGCTAGGCATGGGAAACTTCCAGGACAAGCCATTCCTAGACTAATTACAAGAGCATTTTTTCTCAAGAAAGGTGTGACCCAGAAACACATCACTACAATGTATATAGGACTACCACAAGGAAATCTTAGGATGCCTACTTTTCCTTACAAAGGTAAAGGAAAACCCTGGCTAGAAGCATTAGGTAGAAACTGATGTTGCACAGAGAAGGAAGAACTGAAATAAAACAGGATCAAGCAGGATTTCCTTATCGAGGAGCAGAAAATTGTTGTGAACATGTTGAAGGCATAAGCACAGAGTCAGAAATAGGCAGCTTTTAAAAATAATAATAATAATAAAGACAGGGCAAAAAGATATGTCATCAATACACCTTTAGAAAGTGAACAAAATGACTGTTTTCTGCACACCTTCCCTATGATTAGAATAAAATACAGTTACCATAAATTTTGTCTTGTGGACAAAGAGCAAGAGCTGAAGCACTTCATTTGAGTTTGCAAAAATAGTTACAAGATTGGAAGTGAATCCAAAGTATCCCAACACCAGTTCTATGAAGCCATATTATGACAGTATGGCAATCAATATGAGCAGCCTCCTTACACAGTACATGAACAGGAATAATACCTCATGAGGCATCCCCTACATCAGCCAGAGACTCAAAAACAAAACACACATCTAACATTCCTTGTATATTTTTTGCTTGCAGAACAGCTATGCTCAGGGAAAACCAGAGTCATATGACAGAATTCCTTCTCCTAGGACTGACCAGTGACCCCAAACAACAGGTATGGCTTTTCGCCAGCTTCCTTGCCATGTACCTGGTCAATGTGATTGGCAACTCAGTCATCATTGCAGCAATCCAGGGAGATGCCCACCTACATACTCCCATGTACTTCTTCCTCTCCAACCTGTCCCTGGTAGACATCTGCTTTACCACTGTCATCGTGCCACAGATGTTAGTGAACTTGCTAACACAGAGAAAGACTATCCTCTTTACCCAGTGCCTCTCTCAAATGTATTTCTTTGTGGCCTTTGGTATTACAGACAGCTTCCTCTTGGCTGCAATGGCCATTGACCGCTATGTTGCCATCTGCAATCCACTTCATTACACCACAACCATGAGCCCCAAGCGCTGTCGCTTGCTGGTGATGGCATCCTGGACAGTGTCCCATCTGCACTCGCTCACCCATACGATTCTCATGGGCCGCCTCTCTTTCTGTGGGCCCAATGTCATCCACCATTTCTTTTGTGATGTACAGCCACTGCTGACACTCTCCTGCTCTGACACCTCTATCAATGAGCTTTTGGCCTTCACAGAGGGCTCTATAGTGATCATGAGCCCTTTTATCTTTATTGTTGTCTCCTATATCTATATCACTCGGACTGTTCTTAGGGTCCCCTCAGTGGGAGCAAGATATAAAGCATTCTCTACATGTGGGTCCCACCTCACAGTTGTGGCACTATTCTATGGAACCATAATATCTGTGTACATTCGCCCCTCATCCACCTACTCGGTGACAAAGGACCGAGTGGTCACTGTCATCTACACAGTAGTTACTCCCATGCTGAATCCTTTCATCTACAGCCTTAGGAACAAAGACATGAAACAGGCCTTGAAAAAGCTGACCCGAAGAAGAGAGTAGAATGTGTATATTTCACTACCTGTAGAAATTAAATCAACAGTTCAACAGTATGCTGCTGTGTTTGTGCCGTGTCTGATTCTACACAATGATAGAACATTAGAGCATTGCACAGATATCAAGGCACGTTTGTTCCAGAGACTCATGGGAGTCTCTAGTGACTCACCAGCCAAACCTTTCCTAGTACTTAGTAGTACTACAAGATTCTCTTCTTAGCCCAGTCCTCCTCCCTTCCCTGTTTTCTTCCATAGAACTAAAGCTGAGTCTGAAGACTTCCACTCACCCACTGCCCAATAAATCTCTTATGTGTTGTAGTGGTTCATTTCTATGTATTTGCTTGGCTGTGATAAGGGATAACCAGATAGCTGGTAAAATATTTCTGCATTTGTTACTAAGACTACTTCTAGAAAAGATTATTATTGCATCCATGGGATGAGTGAAAAAGATCACCTTCATCCATATGGGTGGGTATTATCCAATCCATCAAGGGCCAAGAGAATCATCCATTCCATCATGGGATCACAGAACAAAAAGACAGATAAATGGTTAAGACACCCTCTTCTTGAGCTAAGACATCCATCTTCTACCTTTTCATCAGCCCTCTTGATTTTCAAATCCTTCAGATTCAGACCAGGATTTAAAACATTGACTCCCCTTGTTCTCAGGCCTTTGGGGATGAACTACACTATTGAATTGTCTAGGTTTCCAGATTTCAGACAATCATGAACCTTCTGAGCCTTCATAATTGAAGTGTTAATCTAATTAATTATATCAATAAAAATCAGGTATCAGATATTGGGGTAAAAACCTGGAAGATCAGAGAAGCTGGGGGAGCAGCCACCAGTGACTTCCTACCTCTTTCATTTCTCCAATCAAAAGGGCCAAGATCCTCCTCCACCCTGCCTTACCACTTCACGTCTCCTCTCTGTACAGATCTCCAGACATTTCTGGTTAGCTAGTAGCTAGCTCTACCCTCTGACTCCAAGCAAGCTTTATTTGTCAGAACACAAACAAAATATCACACATTCCCCCCTTTTTGTCTAAATAAAAAGCAAAGGTTTTAACTAACATAAAAAACTATATACAATAAGTACAATAAGTATATAAAAATGTATGCAGACAATAAACACATCAACAATGTCTACTCCGTTTACATTTGACAAATTCAGAGAAACTACTCCATCATCTATCCTACTTTGGTGAGTCCAAAGTGTTGTAACTAATTCACTTTCTATACTAAATTGCATTACTAACCCAAAACTATATTTTTATATTTCTCAACCTTATACACTTTACATCTCATTTAAGTTTCTTTTCTGAATTTGGTAACAAGGAAAACTCATCAACTATAACTATCTACTCTTCAACTCCATCAGAGACCTAAGAAGGATACAATATTACCTGGATAAACTAGAAGTGTAAAGCAAACAACTTAATGACAGAAACAGCTGGCTGCCTGGAGAGTCACCCAAGGTTCCTTTGTAATGTAGGATCATCTATCATTAGCCTGCAGGCCTAAAATATCTGACAGACTTTTCTGGGAAGCAGGATTTTTGAAGGACTGCCCCACCTTGTCTTGGCAAGTTCTGGAAGTCACTTTCCTTTGTGTATTACTTGTCCAATTTGGACAGCATACTGTCAGCAGTCAAGGCAAGGGCACTTTCTTGCCCAGTGGCTAACTTTTGCCACAAAGAAAGTAAACTCTATATGGAGTTTCTTCAATGCCCATTATCTTATCTGAAGTAGATTGGTGCTGACATGTCTCATTGTCATAAAAAAAAAAGAACCTTACATTATTAAAACATCTTAAGTGCCATATTCTGTAGGTCTCTAAAGTGTTTGAAGACCACCTATCTATCTAAAATATATCTCTGTTTGACCTTGAAAACGTACCTAACATGACTACAAGTTTGATTATAATAGTGACTAACTACTAAGTTGCATTTCTTTATTATCCTAAATAGTTTGTAATAATAACTTTCAAGGACTGGAAATTTACATTGCACTGTTAAATGAGCTATATAGATACAATATCTTGAACAAGAGTAGAATCATATGTACAGTATGTTCTAACCAAAATAACCTTAAATTTGTATCAATATACAAAAAAACTTAAACAAGAGTAGAAACATATATACAGTATAACAAAAATAACCTCAAATTTGTATCAATATACAAAAATTCAAGCCAATGTAAAATACTTAAAACTAGTAGTTGCTTTTTTAGTTTAAAAGTAGATTCAAGGACACAGCCAGTCCCCAGGAACCCCCACCCATTATTGCCCCAGTTGCTGACGAGCAGAGAAACCTCCCACAGCCAGGCTCCCCCACCAAAACCCCCATGGGACTCTGCAATCTACAAGACCCATGGTCTGCACAAAACATACCCATCCCCCTAAGAATTCAGTGGCTTCCTGAGACACAGAATTCACTAGCTGTGACTGGACCAAGAGGTGAATGACTCTTCTCCCACCCAGAGAGTCCTGCCTCTAGGACCTAGGCCCTCAGACACAACCAGTCCCTGGAACCACCACCCATTGCTGGCCCAGTTGCTGACCAGCAGGGAAGACTCCTGTGGGCTCCTGTTGGGTTCCCCAACCAAAACCCCATATTGGACCCTGCAATCTATAAGACCCACACCCTACCCCAAACATACCCATCCCCCTGAAACCCCAGTGGCTTCCTGAGACACAGAATCTGCCACATCTCATTGGACCAAGAGATGCTTCCTGAGACACAGAACCTGCCAGCTCTCATTGGCCCAAGAGCCCTCATTGTAACAAGAGAGGCTCCCTGAGACATGGAATCAGGTGGCTCAGATTGGACCAAGAGCAGCTCACTCAGACACAGGCACCTCTTGCACATATTGGAGGAAGAGAAATATGGCATCACCAGAACCTTTTGGTTCTACAACAGGAAGAACTAAACATCACAATGTAGAAAAAGCAGAAGAAAGAAACCTTAAAAATAACTTTATGAAGATGACAGAGGCCTTTAAAGAGGAAATATATACACACACTACCATAAAAAGATAACAGAAATTAACAATCACTGATCCTTAATATCCCTTAATATCAATGGACTCAATTCACCTACAAAAAGACACAGGCTAACCAAATGATACAAAATCAGGATCCATCTTTCTGCTGCATAAAGAAACACACCTCAACTTCAAAGACAGACACTACCTCAGAGTAAAAGGCTGGGAAAAGACTTTCCAATCAAATGGACTTGAGAAGTAAGGTGATGTAGCTATCCTAATATCTAACAAAATAGACTTCAAACTGTAACTGAAGTTTTTCTGATGCTGCCTGGCTCCCATGGCCCCACAGTCCCAAGTAAACACACAGAGGCTTGTAGTAATTAAAACTGCTTGGCCATTAGCTCAGCCCTACCACTGACCAGCTCTTTTTTTTTTTTTTTTTTTTTTTTTTTTTTTTTTTTTTTTGGTTTTTCAAGACAGGGTTTCTCTGTGTAGCTTTGCGCCTTTCCTGGAACTCACTTGGTAGCCCAGGCTGGCCTCAAACTCACAGAGATCCGCCTGCCTCTGCCTCCCTAGTGCTGGGATTAAAGGCGTGCGCCACCACCGCCCGGCACTGACCAGCTCTTACACTTAAACTCAAACCATTTTTGTTAATCTCTATGTTGCCACGTGTGCTGTGGCTTCACCTGTGTGCCATTACATGCTGCTTTCTGGACGGCGGGCTGGCATCTCCTGACTCAGCCTTCCTCTTCCCAGAATTTTCCTTGTCTGTTTATCCTGCCTATACTTCCTGCCTGGCTACTGGCTAGTCAGCATTTTATTAAACCAGTGTACAAAAGCATTATCCCACAGCATCAAACTAAAATCAATAAAGAGATTGGGAAAGACATTACATATTCATCACAGGAAAAATAGACCAAGATGAAGCCTCAATTCTGAACATTTATGACCCAAATACATATGGCACACACATATGTAAAAGAAAAATTACCAAAGCTTAGATTACACATCAGACCTCACACATTAATAGTAGGAGACTTCAACACCCCATTCTCAGCAATGGACAGGTCTGCCACACAGAAACTTAACAGAGAAATAAAGGATCTAACAGATGTTATGACTCAAATGGATGTAATAGATAGCTACAGAACATTCCACTCTAACAAAAAAATAATATACCTTCTTCTCAGCACCCATGGAACCCTCTCTAAAATCAATTGTGACATACTCAGTCACAATGCAAATCTCAACAGATACAAAAAAAATGAAATAACCTCCTGTATTTTATCAGACCACCATGGCTTAATGTTATATTTCAACAACAACAAAATTACAAAAAGCCTACAATTGCATGGAAACTGAATAATGCTCAACTGAATTATCAATGGGTCAAGGAAGAAATAAAGAAAAAAATTAAAGACTTCCTAGAATTCAATAAAAATGAATATACAACATACCCAAACTTATGGGACACTATGAAAGCAGTGCTAATAGGAAAATTCATAACACTAAATGCCCACATAAAGAAGTTGGAGACATCTCACACTAGTGACTTACCAGCATATTTTAGTGCTCTGGAAAAAAAAGAATCAAACTCACCAAGGAGGAATAGATGCCAGGAAATAATCAAATTGAGAGCTGAAATCAATAAAATAGAAACAAAGAGAACAATACAAAGAATCAATGAAACTAAGAGTTGGTTCTTTGAAAAAATTAACAAGATAGACAAGCCTTTATCCAAACTAACCAAAAGGCAGAGAGAGAACATCCAAATTAACAAAATCAGAAATTAAAAGGGAGATATAACAACAGACAATGAGGGAATCCAGAGAATCATCACGTCATACATCAAAAACCTGTAATCCACAAAACTGGGAAATCTCAAAGAAATGGAAAATTTTCTGGATAGGAACCACATATCAAAATTAAATCAAGATCAAATAGACAATTTAAATAGACTTATAACCCCTAAGGAAATAGAAACAGTCATTAAAAGTCTCCCAATTAAGCCGGGCAGTGGTGGTGCACGCCTTTAATCCCAGCACTCGGGAGGCAGAGGCAGGCGGATCTCTGTGAGTTCGAGGACAGCCTGGGCTACCAAGTGAGTTCCAGGAAAAGGCGCAAAGCTACACAGAGAAACCCTGTCTTGAAAAACCAAAAAAAAAAGTCTCCCAACCAAAAAAAGGCCAGGACCAGATGGTTTCAGTGCAGAATTCTACAAGATTTTCAAAGAATAGCTAATACCAATACTCTTCAAATTGTTCCACACAATAAAGTCTCCATTGAGAAATCAGATCTTATTCTGATGGGTCTGCTTTTGTATGTTTCCCAGCAATTTTTGAAAGGCATTAAGAGTCCAAAATTGGCCGGGCGGTGGTGGCGCACGCCTTTAATCCCAGCACTCGGGAGGCAGAGGCAGGCGGATCTCTGTGAGTTCGAGGCCAGCCTGGGCTACCAAGTGAGTTCCAGGAAAAGGCGCAAAGCTACACAGAGAAACCCTGTCTCGAAAAACCAAAAAAAAAAAAAAAAAAAAAAAAAAAAAAAAAAAAAGAGTCCAAAATTGATCTCTCCTAATTTGTACCTTTGGGATTGAATTTTTTGTAAACCTGTATTATATCCTAGGTAATTAATAGAATCTCCTCTTTGTATCTTTTCAGGAGTGATTTGTAATCCCCAACAAGGCAAAATTTTCTTTACTTCTTCAAATATTTTCTAAAGTATCTATATTTGAATCAGCTACTAAGTTATTATCCATATAATGGTAAATTATAGATTTAGGGAAGTGTACACAAAACATTTCCAATGGCTGTCATACAAAATACTGGCACAGAGTGGAGCTGTTTAACATCCCTTGTGGGAAAACCTTGCATTAATATCTCTTAACAGTCTGAGAATTGTTATAAGCAGGCACCATAAAGGCAAATTTTTCTCTATCCTTTTCTTGTAAAGGTATAGTGAAGAAACAGTCTTTTAAATCAATAACTATAATAGACCATCCTTTAGGTAATAGAGAAGGCAGGGGAATTCCAGGATATAAAGAGCCCATTGGCTGAATCACCTTATTAATAGCTCTTAGATTGGTTACCATTCTCCATTTTCCAGATTTCTTTTTAATAACAAATAAAGGAGAATTCCAAGGGCTGGTCAATTCATCAATATGTTCAGCATTTAGCTGCTCCTGTACCATCTGCTCTAAGTCCTGTTATTTTTCTGATGTCAATGCCATTGTTCCACACAGACAGGCTTCTCAGTTAACCATTTTAAAGGAAAGGCTGTTGGTGTCTTTGAAATGTCAGCAGCTGTTGTGTCCTGTTCATGTACAACTTGAATTATCAGTGACTATTCTTTATAATACCATCCAATATTTTTCCCAGAAACATACACTAATTTATGGTTTGTTTCTGAGGTTGGAGGAATGTTAATCTGGGTATTCCATTGCTATAACAAATTACATCCCCATAAATTCATTGCTATATTAGCCACATATGACTTCAATTTTCCTCTCTGTTCTTCTAAATGCCCTATACATTCAACCCATCTCATGCTCTGTTTCAGCTGAGATTAAGTTCCAATCCCTAAAAGCTGAACATTTACCTCCTGAAGAGGCCAATTTGAATGCCAAGATTTGGCACAATTATTTTTACATCTGTCCCTGTGTCTGCAAGACCTTCAATTATAATGTCATTTATTCATATTTTTAGCTTTCATCTTTGATTGTTTATAGAAGTTTACCAAAATATTTGCTTTATGGTTTCTCCTGAAATTTTTGTTTTATCTTCTAATGTTGTTCTATTATCCAGAGCAGTATGTTTTGTTTTGTTTTGTTTTACAATAGGTATTAGGTTCTTTAATTGCTCTAGGGAGAAATTTCCCTCAGGGTGATAGGAAATGACAGAATCAGAATTGACATGGGGTCCTAGAAGAGGCCCCTCAAGGTGTTTCCTGATGGCAAAAGGTTGCTTTGTCTATCCCTTGTTGATCTGCACTCATTGGTTCAATATTGGCCCTTGGCACACCATCTGCATACTCCAGAAAGCAAGGACCTTCTGTTTGGATTAGAAAAAATATTATTTCTAGGAATACCCAGTCTACAATTCCTTTTTAGATGACCTCGTTTGCCACAACTAAAACACCTGACATTTTGATTTTTTTTCAAGCCTCTGAAAATCACCTCTTCTATCCACGCATCATCATGGTTATGAGATTCAATATTGACTATATCTCAGGTCCATTCCTCTGTAGGTGCTGATCTTGCCTTTAAAGGTCTAATTACCCTTTTGCATTGTGCATTAGCATTTTCAAAAGCCAAAGATTCAATTATTATTTGTCTAGTTTCTGCATTGGGTATCATTCTATTTATAGCTGAAGTGAACCTTTGTAAAAAAAATCAGCGAAGGTTTCTTTTGGCCCCTGCATAACTTTAGTAAATTGCTCAGTTCTCTTTCTGACTTCTTCAATTCTCTCCCAAGCATTCAAAGTTGCTGCATGACACAGAGCCAGAGTGTGGTCATCATATAGAGACTTTGTACATTAGCATAATGGACCTCTCCAAGAAGTTGGTCTTGGGCAGTTTCAATACCTCTAGCCCTACTTCATTGTTCAATGGTCTTAGCTTCATCTTTCCACCAGGTCCTTCACTGTAATTGAGGACCAGGTTCTAATACTTCTGTAACCAAGTCTTTTCAATCTTGTGGGACATTTCTGTTACTAGTTGACAGTGAATTTAACATCTGCCTCATAAAAGGTATGAGACTATTGCTTCCTTAAATCTCCTTAAATTCAACATTACCACAAGAATCCAATCAGCTCTTACACAGCCTTGGGGATACCTGTCATTTGGCAGTTTTTCCCATAGGTGACTGGATAAATTAAGGTTGGTTGTTTGATAACCTTGGACTTATGGCTTGTAACTTATCAGTCAAAATGGCAACATTTTCTTTAGTAACTTTTTGTAAGGCCTGTATCTTGGCATTCACATTAACCAAATTTTCTAGGGATAAAACAAGAATTATAAAAATGATAATTGACATTATGTCAATCCCAGATAAGGTAATTATCCCTTCATTTAATTGTTCCATTTTTAAACCACCCATTGTGTAAACATACAGAGACCTAACTCCCTCCATCATAATAGTGGTTCCCATTTTTTAAAGTGGGAAAAAACTCTCTCTTTTTAAAAATAATCCCCCCCTTACGAATTCCCAGTTTTCTCACCAGATCTGCTGGTGATGATGCTAAAGTGTGGGGCTGACTGCTGCTGCATAGCACATCTGAATTGAGAACACAGGCAGTGCACAGCCTGGCTAAAGACAACTGCTGCTGAAGGTATATCAGCAGCCTGAGGAGGATGGTCCAGGGAAAGTCCACAATCCACCAGGAAAAAGAGTCAAATAGCCAGCCATCTGAAAGACAGACACAGAGGAACACGTGAAAGCAGCACATGTCACTGGTGGGAAGTGAAAGAACAGAGCTGCCGGAAGGCAGAACTAGCCAGTCGTGAGGGGCTAACTCAGGCAGCATTTGGAGCCCAGGAACCTTTGGAGTTTGGGGCTTTTGGAGATTGCTGTAGAGAGGCTGCAGCAGGAAAAGTTCAGACTTGCTCAGAGGGCTTGAGGAAGAAGAGGAAAGCCAGCCAGTAGTGGATATGATAAGATAAAAAGGGAGATTATGGAATCTACTTTTAAAAAGGAACTACTTGTTTTAAATAAGATAAGTAATAAAATTTTTTTGGTCTGAGTTTATCAGATGTTACTGGACTAGACATTGTTAATATATATAATGGAGTTTTTATCTGAATCTGTCAAATGTTAATGGACTAGACATCATTAATGTAATCTTGACTGTGTATATTGTATATACTTACTGGATATAATTTTTCTTGTATTAGTTATAAGCTTTTTTAAAAATTTTAGACAAAAAGGGGAAGTGTGATGGTATTGTGTTCCCCAAAATATTATGCACCCTAATAAACTTATCTGGGGTCAGATACAGAACAGCCACAATATTAAACATAGAGGATAGGTAGTGGTAGCACACGCCTTTAAGCCTAGCATTCCAGAGGCAGAAATCCATGTGTTCAAGGATACAGCCAAGCATGGTAACTCACGCCTTTAATCCCAGAAAGTGAGCCTTTAATCCCAGGGAGTGGTGGTAGAAAGCAGAAAGGTATATAAGGCGTGAGGACCAGAAACTAGAAGCTTTTTGGCTGGTTAAGCTTTCAGGCTTCTAGCAGCACAGTTCAGCTGAGAGCCATTCAGATATGAAGACACAGAGGCTTCCAGTCTGAGGAAACAAAACCAGCTGAGAAGTTGGCCAGGTGAGGTTAGCTGTGGCTTGCTCTGTCTCTCTGACCATCCAGCGTTCACCCCAATAACTGGCCCTGGGTTTGATTTTATTAATAAGACTCTCTAAGATTCCTGCTACACAGTAGGTCAGTAACTCCACTGGATGCAGTTCCCATGTGCAGCTCTGGCAGGTGCTGGTGGCTGCAAAGCCATGGGCAAGCAGTGATTTCATGAATTCATGCCTCAAAAGTTGGACACCAGATAAAGTATAAAACTAATTAATCTTATCAATGAAAATCAGAAGTCAGATATTGGGGTAATGACCTGAAAGATCAGAGAAGCAGGGGGAGCAGCCACCACTGATCTCCTACCTCTACTGTTCCTCTGGCCAAAGGGCCAGGATCCTCTCTCTGGCCCACCTTGTCACTTCCTGTCTCCTCTCTGTACAGACCTCCAGACTTCTGTGGTTGACTAGTGGCTAGCTCTGCCCTCTGACTCCATGCAAGCTTTGTCAGAACACAAACAAAATATCAGAATCACCACCCCTTTGGTTGTGTGGTGTGTGTGTGTGTGTGTGTGTGTGTGTGTGTGTGTGTGTGTGTGTGTGTGTGTGTTGTATGTGAGGTGTGTATATATGCTGTGTACATGTAGTATGTGTGTGTGTTGTATGTGAGGTGTGTATATATGCTGTGTACATGTAGTATGTGTGTGTGTTGTATGTGAGGTGTGTATATATGCTGTGTATGTGTGGTGTGTGTGTGTGTGTGTGTGTGTGTGTGTGTGTGAGATGTGTGTGTTTGTATGTTCACACACTAGCATCTGTTTCTTAGAAGACCTGAACCAATGACCTAAACAATGACCCAGTGAACAATTCTACCCTTTGGCACATGTGGTAAAGAAACTAGAACGAGAGCACCAGGAGATTGTAGAAGATATTTAACAGCATATACTAAACATGGAAAAATATTTGGGGCTTTATTTATTATGGTTTTACTCTCTTGCCTATAGAATTAATACTAGCCTCATACTACTTCAACAGTGAACAAAATACCTGCTTTCTGGCTGTTTCTAATGAAATAATAAATCTTGTGCTATTACTAAAATAGCAATAGTAAGCACAAAATACAATGCATTATTGTTACTGTAGATGTGTCTTTTTTAGGAGACAGTAGCTTCAATGTATCTATCCAACTCATGTTCAGGTTTTTAAAGAAGAAACACACAATGAAAGGAGCCAAGGCATATTTATTTAACTGACATTTATGCAATTTTATGAGATTAGGTGTTATGCTTGAAGTAATGATTTTTCAAATAATGGAAAGAATATTACAACAAACTCAAATGTTCATCAACAGGAGAATGAATAGTTGAATCATGTTACAATCTCACAAAGACTGTAAATCTGTAAGCTGCAATTCTGAAATCCAAAAATTATTGAAGGGCAATTCACAGAGTTTCAGCTAATTCAGTTTCATCTGACTAGCATTTATTTGTAGCTATCTATTCCATTTGGTATCAGCATTTACTTGCCAAAATATTAATGTGTTTTATAACAGTGTGCTACCCAGAAACTATTAGTGGTATCATACTGTATATAACAAGTTTACAATATCACTTTCTAAAATGGGAAACATTGAGAATTTCAAAGCTTTTAAAATGCCCTAGTAATAATAGTGGGAATGACAGTGTGAAATTTTACTGTAGCATAGGAGGAGATGAATATCAAAAACATCACGTTGACTGAAAAAAGATGAATTAATGATTCCATCCATACAAAGAACAAACATAGTCAACTAAAAATAGTATATGGTTTACACATATATTATAGAAGACAAATATAAGAAAATTGTATCTACACATTTTATATGTTTAAATATTATAAATTTAACAATTTTGAAAATGCATTTTATTCATTCTTTGAAAATTTTGTATGTGTGTACAATATATTTTAATAGCATATCTGCCTCCTAGTCCCTCACCTCTAATTCCTTCCAAATCATCTCATCACATCTCCCTTCCAGCTTTATATACTCTTTTTTCTAATAATGAATAACTCTTTTTCTAATAACTTTGATGCCACTGATATGTGCATGGATGTTGGGGCATGGGAAACCACTCAGCACAGCATCCCTGAAGAAAACTGATGCTCCCTCTCCCAGTAGATATCAACTACCAATAGCTCCTCAGCCAGCAGAAGGCTTTGTGGGACCCTACACCATCCATGTTGGAATTTCAACTGGCTTGGCAATATTTTAAACATTAGAATAATCTTTCTAAAGAAGCCCTGAATACCTCTTCAAGTTTTATATGCATCATCTCTACCTTCTGGGACCAAAGAGAAAAAGTCACTATTTTTTTTCTACATGCTAGAATTGTAGGTCTTTGAAAACAGTTCTGATGCCCACACCAGGCCAAGTCTGTTCCACTCATTTATTATTATTTATTTTCTGGTAACTGGTGGGTTTTCCTCTTAAGAATGGGAATTTAGTTTGACGTTATGGAATAGGAAAAGGTATCCAGGGAGGGGAAATGAGGAGAGTGTAAGCACCAAGTGCTTACATACCAAACCAGGATTACCTGACTATGGTAGGGGAGAATGTCAGTCAGGCTAGGGTAAGAAGGTCACAGAAGACTGAGACAAGTTTATTGCAAGAAATAAGATTTTTTTGTTTCCTTATCTGAAAGAGTATATAATGGCGGTTGCCAGGAAGAATACAGTTGTCATCGCCAGGATACAATGATGTTTTCAAGCTATACAGGGCGCACAAGATTAACGTCTAAGATTAATTGTCCAGCCAAGCTTCTGTGTGATTCGCTGACTTCTAGGGAAAACAGAGATACACAGATGGCATGAATGCTCCACTGCCTGAGGGAGTGCCTCTGTTTCCCAGGAACTGAAAGGCACACAGTTCCCTAGGAGCCATGGACTCTATACCTATGATGGATGCCTCTTAAGGCAGCTAGACCAGGCCAACTACATGATTCCCTGCAGGAGAGGTCTCAAGTTTCCCAGACCTGAATACTCTAAAATAAAAATGTTATTGATACTGCTAAGAATCAAGACTCCAGGGTCAAGAGGGACAACAAAGAGGTTGAACATCTGTTCCATCTTTTCTCTAACTATATGTTTAGGATTGGGTTCCAGGCACTACACTATGAAAAGCTCATAGATCTTGTGTCTCTGTTTCTGAGGCACATTAGTCCAGCCCTAAGGCTTTAGTCCATGCTGTTAGGAAAGGAACAGTGGGGCTTTCATCAGTAGAAAAAGTAGACCCAACAGAGAAGGCAAACTCTGTTCCCAGTGATGCAGAAAGTTTCTAAGGATGGTCAAAAATTCCAGGGAAGGTGTCAAGATGAGAAGTCTCTGATCTGTCCCCTCTCTTCTCTCACATGCACACACTCCCCACTTCTCCCTCATTACTTCCTTGTCTCTATTCTGTCCTCACTTTCAGTCAGTTATAGTCTGGCTGTCTTGATCATCCAGAGGAATCCTTGATTTCACACTCATCAACTCTTTGATAGTCTGCAGCTGATACAAATCCATTCATATCCAAGTTCCTAGAATAGTGAAGACACTATACTGTTCTCTTAGTTAGGAATACCATTTCTGTGGTAGAATATCATGATCAAAAGCAAGCTGGGGAGGAAAGGGTTTATTTGGCTTACACATCCACATTGTAGTCCATTATTGAAGGAAGTCAGGACAGAAATTTAATCAAGGCAAGAACCAGAAGGCGGGAACTGATGCAGAAACTGTGGAGGGGTGCTGTTTACTGGCCTATTCCCCAAGGCTTGCTCAACCTGCTTTTGTACAGAACTCAGGACCACCAGCCGAAGATGGCACCACCCACAATGGGCTGGGATCTCCCTCATCAATCTCTAAGAGAATGCCCTACAAACCTACCTGCAGCCTGATCTTATGGAGGAGTTTTCTCAATTGAAGCTCCCTCCTCAGGTGACTTTAGCTTGTGTCAAGGTGACATAAAACTATCCAGTGCAACTGTGTGTTAATAATGCTTGAGACCTGTGTTATGCAGAAGAAAGTCACATTACTCTTGGAACAGTTATTCTGAGTATACAATAACTCTGTCACTATAAGAGTACAGCAGAGACAGGCCCGGTGGTAGCTGGCAGAGACATACAGGCCCGGCAGTGGCACGCAGAGGTAGACAGACACGGCAGCAGCAACAAGCAGAGGCCCACGGCGGCGACGGTGGCCGGCAGAGACATACAGGCCTGGCAGCGGCACGCAGAGGTAGACAGGGCCAGCGGAAGCCCACGGAGGTAGACAAGCACGGCAGCAGCAACAAGCAGAGGCAGGTAGGCCTGCGGCGGTGGCCAGCAGAGGTAGACTGGCCCAGCAGAGGCAGGCAGGCCCGGTGCAGAGGCAGGCAGGCCCAGCAGGAGGCGGCCAAAACACACTTGCAATAAAGACCAGAAACAGAGCTATTACCTGCTGAAGAGCTAGTGAAAACAAATTCTTAATCAAAAGCTTGAAACAGGGACGCCTCTAACCCCAACACCCAGGGAAGAAGCTATCTCCAAGGGACGGAACCAGAACAAATCTGAACACTCCGTCTGAGGCCAACCCAGGGCCCAGCTGCTGATCTTGCAAAACCCAACAACTTGGAGGTGTTGGTGAGACTACCCCGCTCAGCTGAAATCCATCCAGGAGAGGGTTCAGATCCCTATAGTTTGAAGTCTGAAGAAACAAGACCGGCTGAGGAGTTGACGAATGAACAAAACTTGACCTGGGAACACAGAAGAAGGCACTGCCCAGCCACCAAACCAGATCACCAGAATCATAAGTATATACTTCACCAACTGAGATCAGCTTCTCCTGAAGAAACAGCCCAATAGCACCAATTTAACCAAGAACTCCTAGTGAACCAAGACTAAAAATTAGAACAAGAGAGGCACTCTCAGACACAGACACCACCTGCACCGAGCAGAGGAAAAGATGAGTAGATGCCAGTGCAAAAATACAGGCAACAACATAAAGACCTATATGGCAACATCAGAACCTAGTGATTCTACACCTGCAAGACCTGAACATACCAAGACAAAAGAAACAGAAGAAATCAACCCTAAAAGCAACGTTAAGAAGATGATAGAGGCCCTTAAAGAAGAAATAAAACATTCCCTTAAAGAAGAAATAAAAAATTCCCTTAAACAGGTAATGAAAAACTCCATTAAAGAGGAAATAAAAAACTCCCTTAAAGAAACGGAAGAAAAAAATGAACAAAAAAATGGGAAGAAATCAAAGAAAGCCAAGAAAAAGCAATTAAAAAGATGAAAGAAACATTCCAAGATCTGAAAAATGAATTTGAGACAATAAAGAAAACACATGCTGAGGGAATGTTGGAAATAGAAATCCTGACTAAATGAACAGGAACTACAGAAACAAGCATGACCAACCGATTACAAGAGATGGAAGAGAGAATCTCTGACACTGAAGACACAATAGAGAAAATAGATTTGTCAGTCAAAGAAAACACTAAAGACAAAAAAGTCGTAACACAAAACATCCAGGAAATTTGGGACACCATGAAAAGACCAAACCTAAGAATAATAGGGATAGAAGAAAGAGAAGAATACCAACTCAAAGGCATAGAAAATATATTCAAAAATCATAGAAGAAAACTTTCCTAACCTAAAGAAAGAAATACCTATGAATATACAAGAAGCTTACAGAACACCGAATAGGCCAGATCCAAAAAAAAAAAAAAAAAAATCCCCTTGCCACATAATAATCAAAACACTAAACACACAGAACAAAGAAAAAATATTAAGAGCCACAAAGGAAAAAGACAAAGTAACATATAAAGGCAAACCCATCAGAATAAACTATGAAAGCTAGAAGATCATGGACAAATCTTATGCAGACACTAAGAGACCACGGATACCAAGCCAGACTATTATACCCAGCAAAACTCTCAATCACCATAGGCGGAATAAACAAAATATTCCAGGATAAAACCATATTTAATCAATACCTGTCCACAAATCTAGCCCTACAGAAAGCACTAGAAGGGAAAATCCAACCCAAAGAAGCTAAACACATCCATGAAAAATCAAGCAATAGATAATCCCACACCAACATACACCAAAGAAGGACAACACAACACAACCACAAAGAATAACAGGAATTAACAATCACTGGTCATTAATATCCATCAATATCAATGGTCTCAACTCACCTATAAAAAGACACAGGCTAACAGAATGGATAAGAAAACAGGACCCATCCATCTGCTGCATACAAGAAACACACGTTAACTTCAAAGACAGACACTACCTCCGAGTAAAGGGCTGGGAAAAGGCTTTCCAAGCAAATGGACCTAAGAAACAAGATGGTGTAGCTATCCTAATATCTAATAAAATAGACTTCAAACTAAAATCAATCAGAAGAGATCAGGATGGACATTACATATTTATCACGGGAAAAATCCACCAAGATGAAGTCTCGATTCTAAACAGTTATGATCCAAATACAAAAGCACCTACATTCATAAAAGAAACACTACTAAAGTTTAAAACACACATGAAATCCCACACATTATTAGTGGGAGATTTTAACACACCACTCTCACCAAAAGACAGATCTACCAGACTGAAACTTAACAAAGAAATAAAGGACCTAGCAGAGGTTATGACTCAAATGGACTTAACAGATATCTACAGAACATTCCATCCTAACACAAAAGAATATACCTTCTTCTCAGCACCCCATGGAACCTTCTCAAAAATTGACCACAGGCTTGGCCACAAAACAAATCTCACCAGATACAAGAAAATTGGAATAACCTCCTGTATCTTATCAGACCACCATGCCTTAAAGTTAGACCTCAACAACAACAAAAATTATAGAAAACCCACAAACTCATGGAAACTGAATAATGCCCACCTGAAACATCAATGGGTCAAGGAAGAAATAAAGAAAGAAATTAAAGACTTCCTAGAATTCAATGAAAATGAAAGTACAACATACCCAGACTTATGGGACACTATGAAAGCAGTACTAAGAGGAAAATTCATAGCTCTAAATGCACACATAAAGAAGATGGAGCAATCCCATACCAATGAATTAACAGCACAACTGAAAGCTCTAGAACAAAAAGAAACAAACTCACCCAGGAGGAATAGACGCCAGAAAATAATCAAATTGAGGGCTGAAATCAACAAAATAGAAAACAAGAGAACAATACAAAAAAATCAATGAAACAAAGAGTTGGTTCTTTGAAAAAATCAACAAGATAGACGAAACCCCTAGCCAAATTAACCAAAAGGCAAAGAGAGAACACCCAAATTCACAAAATCAGAAATGAAAAGGGAGACATAACAACAGACAATGAGGAAATCCAGAGAATCATCAGATCATACTTCAAAAACCTGTACTCCACAAAAATGGAAAACCAGGAAGAAATGGACAATTTTCTTGATAAATACCACATACCAAAATTAAATCAAGACCAGATAAACCATTTAAATAGACCAATAACCCCTAAAGAAATAGAAACAGTCATCAAAAGTCTCCCAACCAAAAAAAGCCCAGGACCACATGGTTTCAGTGCAGAATTCTACCAGACTTTCAAAGAAGAACTAACACCAATACTCTTCAAAGTGTTCCACACAATAGAAACATAAGAAACACTACTAAACTATTTTCATGAAGCTACAATTACCCTGATACCCAAACCACACAGATGCAACAAAAAAAGAGAATTACAGACCAATCTCCCTCATGAACATTGATACAAAAATACTCAACAAAATATTGGCAAACAGAATCCAACAATACATCAAAACAATTATCCATCTCGACCAAGTAGGATTCATCCCAGGGATGCAAGGATGGTTCAACATACAAAAATCAGTCAATGTAATATAAGATATAAACAAACTGAAAGAAAAAAACCACATGATCATCTCCTTAGATGCTGAAAAAGCCTTTAACAAAATCCAACACCCCTTCATGATAAAGGTCTTAGAAAGATCAGGAATACAAGGAACATTTCTAAACATAATAAAGGCAATTTATAGCAAGCCAACAGCCATCATCAAATTAAAAGGAGAGAAACTCAAAGCGATACCACTAAATTCAGGAACAAGACAAGGCTGTCCACTCTCCCCATATTTATTCAATATAGTATTAGAAGTTCTAGCTAGATCAATAAGACAACAAAAGGAGATCAAAGGGATACAAATTGGCAAGGAAGAAGTCAAACTTTCACTATTTGCAGATGATATGATAGTATATATAAGTGACCCCAAAAACTCTACCAAGGAACTCCTACAGCTGATAAACTCCTTCAGTAAAGTGGCAGGATACAAGATCAACTCAAAAAAATCAGTAGCCCTCCTATACACAAATGATAAAGGGGCTGAGAAAGAAGTCAGAGAAACATCACCCTTTACAATAGCCACAAATAATATAAAATACCTTGGGATAACACTAACTAAGCAAGTGAAGGACCTTTTTGATAAGAACTTTAAATCTCTAAAGAAAGAAATTGAAGAAGATATTAGAAAATGGAAGGATCTCCCATGCTCATGGATAGGTAGGATTAACATAGTAAAAACAGCAATCTTACCAAAAGCAATCTACAGATTCAATGCAATCCCCATCAAAATCCCAACACAATTCTTCACAGACTACGGAAAAACAAAAGACTCAGGATAGCTAAAAGAATCCTACACGATAAAGCAACCTTTGGAGGCATCACTATCCCTGACCTCAAACTCTACTATAGAGCTATAGTAATAAAAACAGCTTGGTACTGGTATAAAAACCGACATACATAATATGGAATCGAATTGAAGACCCTGACATTAATCCATGCACAGATGAACACCTGGTTTTTGACAAAGGAGCCAAAACTATACAATGGAAAAAAGAAAGTATCTTCAACAAATGGTGCTGGCATAACTGGATCTCAATATGTAAAAGATTACAAAGGGATCCATATCTGTCACCATGCACTAACTCAAGTCCAAGTGGATCAAAGACCTGAACATAAATCCAGTTACACTAAACTTAATAGAAAAGAAAGTAGGAAGCACTCTTGAACGCATTGGCACTGGAGACCATTTCCTAAATAAAACACCAACAGCACAGACCCTGAGCACAACAATTAATAAATGGGACCTCTTGAAATTGAGAAGCTTTTGCAGGGCAAAGGACACAGTCAATAAGACAAAAAGACAGCCAACAGAATGGGAAAAGATCTTCACCAACCCCACATCTGACAGAGGATTGATCTCCACAGTATATAAAGAACTCAAGAAACTAGACATCAAAATACTGAACAGTCCAATTAAAAAATGGGCTAAAGAGCTAAACAGAGAATTCACAAAACAAGAATCACAAATGGCTGAGAGACATTTCAAGAAATGCTCAACATCCTTAATCATCAGAGAAATGCAAATCAAAATGACTCTGAGATACCACCTTACACTTGTCAGAATGGCTACAATCAAAAACACCAATGACAACCAATGTTGGAGAGGATGTGGAGCAAAGGGAACACTCCTCCACTGTTGGTGGGAATGTAAACTTGTACAGCCACTGTGGAAATCAGTATGGCGGTTTCTCAGAAAATTAGGAATCGAACTACCTCAAGACCCAGTCATCCCACTCTTGGGCATATACCCAAGGAATGCTGATTCATACCATAAAGATACATGCTCAGCTATGTTCATAGCAGCACTATTTGTAATAGCCAGAACCTTGGAACAACCTAGATGCCCATCAACGGAAGAATGGATGAAAAAAATGTTGTACATATACACAATGGAGTACTACTCAGCAGAGAAAAACAATGAAAGCATGAAATTTGCAGGCAAATGAATGGAACTAGAAAAAATCATCCTGAGTGAGGTAACCCAAACCCAGAAAGACAGTCATGGTACATACACACTCATAAGTGGACTCTAGATATAAAATAAAGAACAAACAGACCACAACCCATAGAACCATGGAGGCTATATATATAGCATGGAGGTCCCTAGGATGACTGTGGCTTATAATAAATTTCGGTTTTACTCAATTATTGAAAAAAAATAGCCAAATGAATGGAAACACATGAACTATGAACCAAAGGCTGAGGGGCCCCCAGCTGGATCAGGCCCTCTGAATAGGTGAGACAGTTGATTGGCTTGATCAGTTTGGGAGGCAACTAGACAGTGGGACCAAGTCCTGTGCTCATTGCATGAGTTGGCTGTTTGAAACCTGGAGCTTATGCCCGGATGCTTGGCTCAGTCTGGGAGGAGGGGACTGGACCTGCCTGGACTGAGTCTACCAGGTTGATTGCAGTCCTCAGGGGAGGACTTGTCCTGGAGGAGGTGGGAATGGGGCGTGGACTTGGGGGAAGGGGGTGGGAGGGGGGAGAACAGGGGAACCCGTGGCTGATATGTAGAACTGAATGGTATTGTAAAATAAAATAAAAGGTAAGAAAAAACCGGGCGGTGGTGGCGCATGCCTTTAATCCCAGCACTCGGGAGGCAGAGGCAGGCGGATCTCTGTGAGTTCGAGGCCAGCCTGGTCTCCAAAGCGAGTTCCAGGAAAGGCACAAAGCAACACAGAGAAATCCTGTCTCGAAAAAACCTAAATGAATGAATAAATAAGTAAATAAATAAATAAATAAATAAATAAATAAATAAATAAATAATATTTTTAAAAAATTTTAAAAAAAGAGTACATCCATAATCTCCACAACGGTTCTCTCTCTTCCTCTTTTCTTCCCTCCCTCAGAATCATTTGGGGTCTCTGTTAGTTTAATTTTGTTGTATAGCTGGGTCTCTGACCAAGGAAGTAGAATTGAGACAGAACCCTGAGTCTCTGCACACAGAAGTGCATGCGTTGTCATGACACTGCTACATCAAAAGTCATAACCACTTGAAGGACCTGATAACAACTTTAATGA
Source organism: Peromyscus maniculatus bairdii (assembly GCF_049852395.1). Taxonomy (NCBI): domain Eukaryota; kingdom Metazoa; phylum Chordata; class Mammalia; order Rodentia; family Cricetidae; genus Peromyscus; species Peromyscus maniculatus. The sequence goes on along the minus strand of NC_134855.1, from coordinate 3,088,081 downwards.
CAAAGACAGTTATGTTATCCTTTATGGCTATCAAAGCCCAGTTTCACACAGATGAAATGACAGGGTAGCTACACATTCCAGTTTCCCTGTGAATAAAGGAGTGAGACTTTCCATTTTAAAAGTAGAAAAGTACATGGAAAACACAGAGGTCACCCCAGAAATCATCTTCATTTTGTTAATTCCACTATGACCAAATTTCAGTGAAGTTAATATTTGATGAGTTCATCGTTGCTCTAGTTCTGAAAATTCTTATCTAGCTGAATCGTCCACTAAGAGCTAGACATGGTTTTTATCCTATAGACAGGTGCAGAAAATGAACCCTCCAGGTCTGATCAATATATTCAACATCACACTCCAGAGGCTTATGTGAAAAATGAAGGTTTGACAGACCCAGGGGAATGCTCTCTCTCTCTCTCTCTCTCTCTCTCTCTCTCTCTCTCTCTCTCTCTCTCCCCATATCCTTTCCTCCTTCCATCTCTCCAAGATCAAGACATTGGTATAGGCTTGCATTGCCTGCTTGTCATCAAATTGAACTGGAATCTCTCATTTTTAATTTTATATCACAGGTCCTTTAAAAGCCCTTCTGTTAATTTTGGCACTCTGATGTATTCAATAGTAAATAGTAGGCATGTTCATACATTGTAGAAATGAAGAAAACAAGGCTTGTAGGAAGTCAATAATTTATCCAAAATAGAAAAGGTAACTGAGGTTTAAAGGGAAGCATGTCGTCCAACACATTTGGGACCATAGTATGTGGTGATATTTTATTTGTGCTGAAATGTGGTAATATTTTATTTGTGCTTTGATAAATAAAGCTTGCCTGAAGATCAGGGGGAAAAGGCTAGCCATTTTAAGTAAACAAAGTCAGGTAGCACACGCCCTTAATCTGATCACTTATCAGGCAGGGTCTTTGTGTGTTCAGGGCCATAGTAAAGCCAAGCATGATGACACATGCCTTTAATCCCAATACCAAACATAGAGACCTGGAGGTCTGTACAGACAGGCAGTGACAAAGAAGCGAGGTATCTGGGGTAAGATAGCCAATGAGAGGGCAGAGCGGTAAGGCAATAAAGGCATGGGTAAGACAGGAAGTAGCTCACATTTGGAAACTGCAGAGTTAGTGAGGTAAGGTTGGCTGGTGGCTTTTCCTATTTCCCTGATCTCTCTAAGGCTTTCACCCCTATATTTGGCTCCGCGTTTTTTTATTTAATAAGACCATTTAGAAATTCATCTACATTTGGCATCCAACTGTGGAACAGGTATTCACAAAAAAGCTACTTGCCTGTGGCCTTGTGGGACCCAGCTCCACTGGAGCTGTGTTTGTCATTTTGTGGTGCTCTTACCCTGTGAGGAAATGTCACGAAACACGACAGAATCTGTTAACAAGAGTTTTATTAAGATGAAAGGGACAGACGAGTGCCCAGACCTGTGGAAAAGACATGTGTGTAGAGAAGAAGAAGGAGGAGGAGGAGGAGGAGGAGGAGGAGGAGGAGGAGGGAAGAAGAGGAAGCCGGGAATATGGCACTGGCTTATAAATGCTGGGTGGCGCACTCATGTACACAGGTCAACATAACTGCTCCACACTTGAGCAGATCACATGGTTGCGTTGAGCGTTCTTACACAACCATGCAAAGTTACGGGATCCTGGTTTCGTGAGACACCTTGACCCGGAAATGGCTATTTTGACCTGGAACTGTCTAGGCGGAAGTGTCCAGGTCTGCCGGGCATGTGCAAACACACCCAACTGTGGGGGCATGTTGTGAACCCATCAAGCTGAATGCTGCACGTAGCCAGAGCTGCAAGCAGCAGGAGCTACAAGTGGCCAGAGGTACATGTGGCTGGACTGCCTGTGGGCTTACCTGGCTCCTGGTTGCATGGCTCATGCTGGAACATGTGGCAAGACTTTCTTTAGCTTTTTTTCTCTTGGTGGGTAGTATTCTCTCTCTCTCTCTCTCTCTCTCTCTCTCTCTCTCTCTCTCTCTCTCTCTCTCTCTCTCTCTCAATTCCCATTTTGGACTGCCACCACACTAGATAGCTGCTTTGAAATTCTTTCAGACTTCTACTGTTCTATGCAGTCAACAAATTTCGTAAGTCGTTTAATAGCTTAAAGGGTGAAATTGGTTAAAAGAGAATTTTTCCCAAATTAAAAAAATGGGAAATATTTTTACAAGGAAAGGAATTTGGTCTCTGTTTGATAGCACATTAGGCAGTCTGAAAATGGAGCAATTAAATGAGAGGATAATTAATGCTGATGGGATGTACATAACATCAGTTATTAATATTATTTGTTTAATCATCTTTATTTTAAAATTAAAAAGGTTGGTCAATTCAAGTGCCAAGATAGAAGATTTAGAAAAACTTGTTAAAATGAATCATGGAGAAATTCAGGCCCAGACAGGAGAATTAAAGGTGAAACTAACTCAGGATTGACTTTAGGAAAACCTGTTAAAATGAATTATAGAGAAATTCAGACCTAGACAGAAGAATTTAAAGGTGAAATTATTTCAGGATTGAATTATATGGTTACAGAGAGACAGGCTGTTTTCAAACAACCAAACTTAATCTGTCTGGTAACCTTACAGGAACTACCTGCTCAAGGGCATGTACAAGCTAATTGGACTCCATTGGAAATGTTAGATTTAAGGAGATTTAAAGAAGCTATAGTCTCATATGGTCTCAAATAGTCTCACATGCTCCATTTATAAAGCAGATGTTAAACTTGTGGTCAACCTATAATAGAATTGTCCCTCATTACTGGAAAGAATTAGTTACAGCTGTCCTAAAGGCCAATTACAATGAAGAATGTGGTTCAAAGAGGAGGCTAAAACAATAGAGCAACAATGTATGACTAGAGGTGTGGAAATTTCCCAGGATGAGCTTCTTGGAGAAGAAAAAATTGCTGATATACAAAGATAATGTTTATATGATAACCAAACCATAACTGTATGCTACATGGCAGCCATGAATGCATGGGACAGAATTGAGGAAGCAGGAAAGAAAATTGAATCATTTACAAAAGTTATACAGGAACCCAGAAAATCCTTATGGATTTCTTGCAAAGGCTGGCTTCAGCAGTAAATAGAATGATACCAAATTCAGGAGTTAGACAGATGATAATTGAATCTTTGGCTTGTGAGAACACAAATGCAGCATAAAAAAGAATAATTAGGCTATTAAAGGCAAGATCAGCACCCGTGGAGGGTTGAATCAGGAACACAATTAATATTGAGTCTCATGACCATGATGATATATGGATAAGAGAGGTGATTTCAAAAGCTTTGAAGAAAAATAATATAAGATGTTTTGGTTGTAGTAAACAAGGTAATTTGAAAAGGGAGTGTAAATAGGACATTTCTAGAAAGAAACCATTCAAGGAACAATGGCAACAGAATGCCCCTCCCTTCTGGATTACACAGGAGATGTGGTAAGGGTAAACATTGGACCAACAAATGTAGATCAACAAGGTAATCCTTTGCCTCTGCTCTCAGGAAACTCCCGGAGGGGTCTCATGCAGGCCCCCACAAGAAATTCAGTTCAGACATTTCCTTCCATCATGGAAGAAACCCCTTCTCAGAGCAATTAAATAACCAAATGCCTATGGGGAATAAACCAGGTTGCTCGGGGTGATACAACAGCTGTAGCAGAGAGAACAGGAAATTCGGGAGAAACTATAAAGTGAACTTTTTGGCAATTTTCTATAAATGAACAAAGACTAAAATTAAAAATAAGAATAAATGACCTTCTCTTGGAAGGTTTATTAGACACAGATGTGGATGTTACAATAATTGCACCTGAATTTTGGCATCCAAATTGGTCTCTTCAGGAGGTAAATATTCAGCTATTAGGGATTGGAAGGACATAGAGGAAAATTAAAGCCGTATGTGGCTAATATAGCCATGAATTTATGGGGCCATGATCTATTACAACAATGTAACACTCAGATTAACATTCCTCCAACCTCAGAAACAAACAGTAAACTAACACATTTCTGAGAGAAATATTAGGAAGTATTACTATAAAGAGCTGTTATCAGCCACCTAGAATGAACAAGAACAGGACACAACAACTGATGACCTTCCAAAAAAGACACCAACAGCTCTACCTCTAAAATGGTTAACAGATAGGCCTGTATGGGTTCAGCAATGGCCTTTAACAACAAAGAAACTCCAAGCTTTAGAAGAGCTGGTATAAGAGCAGTTCAATGTTCAGCATATTGAAGAATCAACCAGCCCTTAGAATTATCCTGTATTTGTTATTACAAAGAAATCTGGTAAATGGGAAATGCTAACAGACCTAAGAGCAATTAACAAAGTAATTCAGCCAATGGGCTCCCTACAATCTGGAATTCCTTTGCCTACTCTGTTACCTAAAGGATGGCCTCTTATAGTTACTGATTTAAGGAACTGTTTCTTTTCAATAACCTTACAAGAAAAGGACAGAGAAAGAATTGCTTTCACAGTGCCTACTTATAATAATTCTCAGCCGATTAAGAGATATCAATGGAGGCTTCTCCCACAGGGAAAGTTAAATATCCCAACTCTGTGCCAATATTTTGTACAACAGCCATTGGAAGTAATACATAAACAACTTCCTAAATCTATAATTTATCATTACATGGATGATATTTTACTAGCTGATTCAAATGCATACACTTTAGAAAGAATGTTTGAAGAAATAAAGAAAATTTTGCCTTGTTAGGGATAACAAATTGTTCCTGAAAAGATACAAAGAGTAGATTCTATTAATTATTTACAATATAAAATAGGTTTACAAAAAATTAGACCCCTAAAGGTACAAATTAGGAGAGATTGATTATGAACACTTAATAACATTCAAAGATTATTTGGATTTAGTGTTTTCTTTGACTGATGAATCTATTTCTTCTACAGTATCTTCAACACCAGAGATCTGTTCTTCCATCTCTTGCATTCTGTTGGTTATACTTGCATCTGTAGTTCGTTTGTTTACTCAGATTTTCCACTTCCAGCATTACCTCAGTTTGTGTCTTCTTTATTTACTCCATTTCAGTTTTGAAATCTTGAACTGTTTCCCTCACTTGTTTAATTGCTTTCTCTTGGCTTTCAAGGGATTCACTGATTTCTTCACATTTTTTTGTTTGACTTTTCCTTGATTTCTTATAACCTAACTGTGATCATAGAGCCTTTGTCCAGTGACAGATGGAGGCAGATACAGAGATCCACAGCCAGGCACCAGGCTGAGCTCTGGGAATTCAATTGATGAGAAGAGAGATACTGCAGGCAAGGTACATGGAGATCATGATGGGAGGACGTGCAGAGATAACTGGCCACACTAGTGGAAGCCCATGAACTTTGGACTGGTGGCTGTGGAGCCCCCATGGGACTGGACTAGGCCCTCTGGATATGGAAGATGGTTGTTTGGCTCAAACTGTTTGGGGGTCACCCAGGCAGGGGGATTGGGATCTGTCCCTGGTCTATGGGCAGGCTTCTGGAACCCAGTGCCTGTGGTGTGACACCTTGCACAGCCTTGGTGCAGTGGAAAGGGGCTTGGATCTGCCTAGGCTCAGTGAGCTGGGTTCTGCTGACTCCCCATGGGAGACCTCGATTTGGGGGATGTGGGGATGCAGGGTGGCTTTGGAAAGAGGGCTGGGGGAAGGATAGGGGAGGGGTGTGGATAGCATGTGAAGTGAGTAGAAAAATTCTTAATAAAGAAAAATGAAAAAAGAATTTTAAAAAACAAATATTATTTGGAGACATTTCCCATCTACGAACTGTTGTTGAGGTAAAAAATGATGAACTGAGTAAATTGTTTAAAACCTTAGAAGATGACAAGGACTTAAATAGTCCAAGAGAATTATCAGCTGAAGCCGAGAGAGAATTGGCCTTGGTGGAAAAGAAAGTACAAGAAGGACACGTGGATCATGTTGATCCAAAGCTGGATTGTATTTTGGTTATTTTACACTCTAAGCATTCTCCTACAGGAATTTTAATGCAGAGGGAAGATATTATATTAGAATGGATATTCCTACAAAATAAACAGAGTAAAAAATTAAAAACTTATGTGGAAAAGATCTCTGACTTGATTTTAAAAGGAAAATTGAGCAGAAATTGTCATACCTTTAACTAAGGATGAAATTGACAAATTATGGGCAAAAAAAGTGAACCTTGGCAAAGAGCTTGTAGTAATTTTTTGGGAGAGATTAACAGCAAATATCCCAAAAGTGATATAATTCAACTTATAGAGAGTTGATTTTTGATTCTGCCTCAAATTGTTTGGGAACACCCATATCTGGAGCCTGTACATTTTTTACAGATGGAAACAAACAACAAAAGGCAGGTTACAAGTCAGAAAAATTAAGTAAAGTGGTTCAAAGTCCTTATAATTCCATTCAAAAATTGGAATTGTATGCTAATCTGTTGGTATTAATAGATTTTTCAGAACCTCTCAGCATAGTTACAGACTCTCAGTATGCTGAAAGACTGGTATTATACATTGAGACTGCAGAATTTATCCCTAATAAGTCAGAATTAACTTTATTATTTATTCAATTGCAAGATATAATCAGGAATAGAAAGTATCTTTTATATATAACACACATCTGATCCCATATGGGTCTGCCAGGCCCTCTATCATAAGGTAATGACAAAATTGATAAACTATTGATAGGAAATGTGCTAGAGGTCTCAGAATTTCATAAAAATATCATATCAATAGTAAAGGTTAAAAAAAGATTTTTCCATAACCTGGCAACAAGCCAAGGAAATTGTTAGGAAATGTCCTACTTGTTCTTTTTACAATCAGACTCCACTACCAACAGATGTAACCCAAAGGGTACTCAGAGGAATGAAATCTGGCAGATGGGTGTGTTTCACTTTGCAGAATTTGGAAATTTGAAATATGTACACCACACAATTGATACTTATAAAGGATTTCAATGGAAAACTGCTTTGGGTTCTGAAAAAGCTGATTCTATAATCATGCATTTGCTAGAAGTTATGGCCATCATGGGTATACTTGCACAAATTAAAACTGATAATGCTCCAGCATATGTCTCTGGTAAAATGAAATAGTCTTTTGTTTATTACAACATAAAGTGTATTACAGGTATACCACATAATTCTACAGGCCAAGCAGTCATAGAAAGATCAAATCGAACTCTAAAGGATATGCTAAATAAACATAAAGGGGTAACACAAACCCAGAAATAAATTACATAATTCTCTATTAACTTTGAATTTTCTCAATGCTAATGAGAAAGGAACCACAACTGCAGAGTGACATTGGGTAATAGAAAAAAAATGTCAAATTGGAAAGGAAGAAGTCAAGCTTTCCCTATTTGCAGATGACATGATAGTATACTTGAGTGACCCCAAAGATTCCACCAAGGAACTGATAAAGCTTATAAACACCTTCAGCAACATAGCAGGATACAAGATCAACTCAAAAAATCAGTAGCCCTCCTATATACAATGGATAAAGAAGCTGAGAAGGAAATCAGAGATACATCACCATTTACAATAGCCACAAATGACATAAAATACCTTGGGGTAACACTAACCAAGCAAGTGAAGGACCTATATGACAAGAACTTTAAGTCCCTGAAAAAAGAAATTGAAGAAGATGTCAGAAAATGGAAAGATCTCCCATGCTCATGGATAGGCAGGACCAACATAGTAAAATGGCAATTTTACCAAAAGCAATCTACAGATTCAATGCAATCCCCATCAAAATACCAACACAATTCTTCACAGACCTGGAAAGAATAATACTCAACTTCATATGGAAAAACAAAAAACCCAGGATAGCCAAAAGAATCCTGTACAATAAAACAACCTCTGGAGGCATCACTATCCCTGACTGCAAGCTCTACTATAGAGCTACAGTAATAAAAACAACTTGGTATTGGAATAAAAACCGACATGTGGACGAATGGAATCGAATTGAAGACCCTGACATTAATCCGCACACCTATGAACATATAATTTTTGACAAAGAAGCCAAAAGGGTACAATGGAAAAAAGAAAGCATCTTCAACAAATGGTGCTGGCATAACTGGATATCAGCGTGTAGAAGGCTGCAAATAGATCCATATCTGTCACCGTGCACAAAACTTAAGTCCAAGTGGATCAAGGACCTCAACATAAATCCAGCTACTCTGAACCTGCTAGAAGAGAAAGTAGGAAGTAGTCTTGAACGCATTGGCATAAGAGATCACTTCCTAAATATAACACCAGTAGCACAGACACTGAGAGAAACAATCAATCAATGGGACCTCTTGAAATAGGAGACCATGGTTAATGAAGACCACATGAGAAGAGGAAGAAATAAAGTGCTACAGAGGCCATAGAAATCCACAAAGATACCCCCACAATAGACTGCTGGCAATGGTCGAGAGACAGCCGGGATTGACCTACTCTGGTGATGGGATGGCCAAACACCCTAATAGTCGTGCCAGAAACCCCATCCAAGGACTGAGGAATCTGGATGCAGAGATCCATGGCTAGGGCCCGGGTGGAGCTCTGGGAGTCTAATTAGCGAGAAAGAGGAGGGTTTATATGAGCGAGAATTGTTGAAACCATGGTTGGATAAAGCACAGGGACAAATAGCCAAATGAATGGAAACACATGAACTATGAACCAAAGGCTGAGGGGCCCCCAGCTGGATCAGGCCCTCTGAATAGGTGAGACAGTTGACTGGCTTGATCAGTTTTGGAGGCATCTAGGCAGTGGGACCAAGTCCTGTGCTCATTGCATGAGTTGGCTGTTTGAAACCTGGGGCTTATGCAGGGACGCTTGGCTCAGTCGGGAAGGAGGGGACTGGACCTGCCTGGACTGAGTCTACCAGGTCAATCTTAGTCATCAGGGAGGTTTTGCCCTGGAGGAGGTGGGAATGGAGGGTTGGCTGGGGGGAAGGGGAGGAGGCAGGAGGGGGGAGAACAAGGGAATCCGTGGCTGATATGTAGAACTGAATGGTATTGTAAAATTTAAAAAAAGGAAAAAAAATGCCACAGACTGGCCCATCAGGAATACCACAACCGTAGGAGAACCAGGGCTTGGGTAGTCAGGAAGGCAAGGATTTGGCGAATGACAGACAGACAACACACTCAGAAGTGGTTTGAATCTGTTGTAATTTTACTTCTGCAAATCAGTAGTTTATATAAAGAAAACTATCAAGTCATACAAGGAACAACAAGAGCTTGGCAATAATTTAATTACATCATCTTTTAAAAAAACAAGCAAGCACACAATTATTAATCAGCACTGGACATATCCCTTCACTCACAAGAACTTTATAATCCAAAGAGCAGTCTGTGTTATTTAAACTTAGTACGGTCCCTAGACTTGTAAAGGCTTCTTTGCAGTTGCGGCTGTGTCCTTCATCTTATCTCAGTTGCTCTCTAGTTTATTATACACTTTTACTTTTGGTTTTCATGACCCACTTAGCCAATTTGGATGCTGCAGATCCTCCCTAAGTCTTTATTTAGTTCTTTACCATATATCTCGTCTAATATAAAACCTTTTTACCTGCTGGAATATGGACTCTTATACTTTTACGCCTGTAAGGGGAAGGAGTTCTGTTGTAGTCCTTAAGTTTCCCATGATGAACTTGCTCAACAGAGGGCCCCACCATTTGCCTCCTATGAGATAACGTTTTCTGCCATAAATCATTTTAGTTGGGATTTCTAAAGGATTCATAGTGGGTGAGTGTTCATTCCCTAGAAGTGCCTGAAACTTTATACTTTCTTTATCTAGCGGTATGGGGTCTTAAAAAATAGCTCATTCTGCTATATTTGATTAAGATCCATGTCCAGCTTCCCCTTTCCTCCATAGTTCACAACCCAAGCATTTATTGATTTTGAATGTGCTTCATAGATTAATTAGAACATGATCAGAAAAGTAGTTATACAGAACCCATAGTCCAGGGAGCTCATGATCTGTGAAGCACATCTTTTTTTGAGAAGGAGGCATAATGCGGGCACTCTGCCAGGGACCTCCAGGGAGCTTAGTCCCATGGGACACATATCTCCCATCCGCTATTATTAACACAATTGTTCATGTCACACGGATGACACTGGAGTTGATGTGGCAAAAAAACTACAGAATTAAATCAGCCTACATACTTTAAAGATGTGCTGACCTCAGAATGGAAACCAGGATATGTGTTACATTGGGGAAGAGGTTTTGCTTTTGTTTCTACAGGAAAAGATAAGCTGTGGATACCATCAAAATTGATAAAGGTTCGATTTGAACAAGAGAGACCTCTTAACTAGAAGAGGTGATAGTTCATCAACCAGCTTGACCATTCAATTTAAACTAACTTATACCACTAACAAATGCTTTTCATTTAATCAGGTATAACTTGACAAAGGGAACCTTGCAGATGTAACCATCCATCTTATTAAAATAAGAAACACAGAACCAATTTAAAAAAAGAAAGCCGAGAGGTCAGAGCTCAGAGCTAAAATCTTACCTCCTGCAGTGCTCCTAGCTTCTCCAAAAGAGAGCTACTTCCTGTGTGTCTGTCTTTAAATAGTCTTTCTGTTCTGCCTTCTCATTGGTTGTAAACCCAAACACATGACTGCCTCAAATCTGATATGTAGATGATGTTTGTCAGCTTAGTGATATTATTATTGTCCATGTGGAATTGTTGTTGTTGTGGGGCCCCATCTTCTTCCTGGAGACTTCAGTTGATGTTAGGCCTGGCCATGATTTCCTGCAGAAAACTGATAAGAGACTCGAACAAAGACATATATATGCAGCTAATTGAAGCCTTTTTTCTAGAATTAGTTAGTACTCTATATGACCATTCATATCTTAACAAAGTTTAAAATATATATATATTAATTTTGTAAATTTTGATATAAAATTTATACTTTAAGAAAAGTTTAAAGAATCAAAATAGAATCAAAGAGTTGAGATTAGTAATAGAATAGTCCCTTAATTAATGTGGCTTTTGTCCTGTACCACAGCAGAAGATGGCTCTTTTATTCTGGCTTGATACAGGGAGTTTGCATTTTCCTTTTAACAACATGCTTGAGTTTAAAGAAGGAGAGAGCCATTCTCCAACTCCAAAGTCAGCTTTAAATTTTAATTGAACTGGGACTATTAGAAGACCAATAGTGTTAAATCTTTAGAGAAAAGCAGAAACAAACATTTAGGAAGACATAAAATTTTTTAGATAATATATACCCATACACCGTTTCACTCTGTTTCCTGGGAAAAATGATTTGTCCCTTTTCTTCAGTTGTTTCATTTGTCTTGTGTTCTTCAGATTCCTTAACCTTCATTCTCCTAAAAGACAAAAACAAAAACCTTTCCCCAAGACTAATTTTGGGGATGTTCCTTTTTTGGCAAGTTATTATCTGATTAAATGAAAAGGCATGTGTTACTGGTATAAGTTAGTTTAAATTGGATGTTCTTGCTGGTTGATGAACTATCACCTCCTCTAATTAAGAGGTTTCTCTTGTTCAAATCAAACCTTTATCAATTTTGATGGAACCCAAAGCTTATCTTCTCCTGTAGAAACAAAAGCAAAACCTCGTCCCCAACGTAATACATACCCTGGTTTCCATTATGAGGTCAGCACATCCTTAAAGTATATAGGCTGATTCAATTCTGTAGTTTTTTCTATTATCCAATGTCCTCTGGAGCTGGTGTTCCTTTCTCATCGGCATTGAGAAAATTCAAAGTTAATAGAGCATTATGCAGTCTATTTCTGGGGGGTTTTGTTACTCCTTTCTGTTTATTTAGCATATCCTTTAGAGTTCTGTTTGATCTTTCTATAACTGCTTTGACCTATAGGATTATGTGGTATACCTGTAATATGTTTTATATTGTAATAAGCAAAAAACTGTTTCATTTTAACAGAGACATATGATGGAGCATTGTCAGTTTTGATTTGTGCAGGTATATCCATGATGGCCATAACTTCTAGCAAATGAGTGATTACAGAATCAGCTTTTTCAGAACTCAGAGCAGTTGCCCATTGAAATCCTGATAAGTATCGATGGTATGGTGTACATATTTCATTTTTCCAAATTCTGCAAAGTGAAACACATCCATCTGCCAGATTTCATTCCTCTGGGTACCCTTTGGGTTACATCCTGCTGGTAATGGCGTTTGTTTGTAGAAGGAACAAGTAGGACATTTCTTTACTATTTCTTTGGCTTGTTGCCAGGTTATGGAAAAATCCTTTTTTAAACCTTTACTATTGACATGATGTTTTTTATGAAATTCTGAGGCCTCCAGCACATTTCCTATCAATAATTTATCAATCTCATCATTGCCTTGTGCTAGAGGGCCTGGCAGACCAGTATGGGATCAGATGTGAATTATATATAAAGGATGACTCCTTTTCCTGATTGTATCTTGTAATTGAATAAATAGTGAAGTTAACCCTGAAGCATCAGGGATAAATTCTGCAGTCTTAATATGTAATACCACTCTTTCAGCATACTGAGAGTCAGTTACTATGTTGAGAAGTTCTAAAAAATCCATTAATACCAACAGAATAGCATACAATTCTGATTTTTTAACTGAATTATAAGGACTTTGAACCACTTTACTTAAATTTTCTAATTTGTAACCTGCCTTTCCTTGGCATTTGTATAAAATGTACGAACTCCAGATATGGGTTTTTGCCATACAATTCGAGGCAAGATCCAATCAGCTCTCTTTATGAGATCAATTCTATCGCTTTTGGGATATTTGCTGTTAATTTTTCCCAAATAATTACTGCAAGCTCTTTGCCAAGGTTCACTTTCTGTCCATAATTTTTCAATGTCCTCCTTAGTTAAAGGTATGACAATTTCTGCTGGGTCTATTCCTGCTAATTGACAAAGTCTCAGTTTTCCTTTCCAAATCAAGTCAGAGATTTTTTTCCACATAAGTTTTTAATTTTTTATTTGATTTATTTGGTAAAAATATCCATTCCAATATAGTATCTTCCCTCTGCATTAATATTCCAGTAGGAGAATACCTAGAAGGTAAAATAACCAAAATGCAATCCAGCTTTGGATCAATATGATCCACATGCCCTTTATGTACTTTTTTTTCTACCAAGGCCAATTCTTTCTCAGCTTCAGGTGATAATTCTCTTGGACTATTTAAGTCCTTGTCACCTTCTAAGGTTTTGAACAAATTATTCAGTTCATCATTTTTTACCCCAACAATAGTTTGTAAATGAGAAATATCTCCAAATAATATTTGAAAGTCATTAAGAGTCTAATTTACACCTTTCGGGGTCTAATTTTTTGTAGCTCTATTTTATACCCTAAGTAATTAATAGAATCTCCTTTTTGTATTTTTTCAGGAGCAAATTGTAATCCCCAGCAAGGCAAAATTTTCTTTACTTCTTCAAACATTCTTTCTAAAGTATCTGCATTTGAGTCAGCTAGTAAAATATCATCCCTATAATGATAAATTATAGATTTAGGAATTTTTTTATGTATCACTTCCAATGGCTGTTGTACAAAATATTGGCACAGAGTTGGGCTATTCAACATTCCCTGTGGGAGGACCCTCCATTGAAATCTTTTAACCGGTTGTGAATTATTATTAGTAGGCACTGTGAAAGCAAGTCTTTCTCTGTCTTTTTCTTGTAAGGGTATTGAAAAGAAACAGTCTTTTAAATCAATAACTATGAGAGGCTATCCTTTTGGTAACAGAGTAGGCAAAGGAATCCCAGATTGTAGAGAGCCCATTGGCTGAATTACTTTGTTAATTGCTCTAAGGTCTGTTACCATTCTCCATTTACCAGATTTCTTTTTAATAACAAATACAGGAGAATTCCAAGAGCTAGTTGATTCTTCAGTATGCTGAGCATTTAACTGTTCTTCTACCAGCTCTTCTAAAGCCTGGAGTTTCTCTGTTGTTAAAGGCCATTGTTGAACCCATACAGGCTTGTCTATTAAGCATTTTAAAGGTAGAGCTGTTGGTATCTTTGAAAGATCATCAGTTGTTGTGCCCTGTTCTTATATAATATGGATGGCTGGTGACCACTCAAAATAATGCCTTCTAATATTTCTCTCAGAAACATGTGCTAGTTTATGATTTGTTTCTGAGATTGGAGGGATGTTAATCTGAGTATTCCATTGTTGCAACAAGTCTCGACCCCACAGGTTCATAGCTATGTTAGCCACATATGGTTTTAATTTTTCCTCTCTGTCCTTCTGGACCTATACATTAGAGCCATCTTGCACTCTGTTTCACCTGAGATAATGTCCCAATTCCTAACAGTTGAACGTTTACCTCATGAAGAGTCCAAGTTGGATGCCAAAATTCTGGTGCAATTATGGTAATGTCCGCACCTGTGTCTACCAGACCAGACAACAAAACACCATTTATTTTTATCATTAATTTTGGTCTTTGTTCATTAATAGAAGTTTGCCAAAATTTTTCTTTATGTTTTTTCCTGAATTTTCTATTCTCTCTGTTTCATCATCCTGACTAGCATGATTTATTCCAATAGGCATTTGGTTATTTAATCGCTCTGCGCCAGGGTTTTCTCTACGGCTGCAGAAAAGGTTTGAACTGGATTTGCTATGGGGGCCTGCATGAGGACCCTCCGGGAGTTTCCCAAAAACTGAGGCAAAGGATTACCCTGTCTGTCCTTTGTTGATCTACATTCGTTGTTCCAGTGTTTTCCCTTACCACACCTTCTGCATACTCCAGAAGGAAGGGGCATTCTGTTGCCATTGTTCCTTGAAGAAACATTGTTTCCAGAAATGACTTGTTTACAGTCCCTTTTCAAATGTCCTTGCTTTCCACATCCAAAACATCTAACACTCCTCAAACCTTATGAAATTGCTTCTCCTACCCATGTATCATCATGCTCATCAGCCTCAACATTATTTGTGTCTCTAATCCAATCTTCCAAAGGTGCAGATCTTGCCTTTAACGGCCTGATTATTCTTTTGCATGCTGCATTCACATTCTCAAAGGCCAAAGATTCAATTATTGCCTTACTAGCTTCTGAATCCGAGACCATTCTCTTTACTGCTGAAGCCAGTCTTTGTAAAAAAAAAAAAAAAAAAAATCTGTGAAAGATTCTTTTGGGCCTTGCATAACCTTTGTAAATGACTCAGGTTTTTTTCCTGGTTCCTCAACTCTGTCCCATGCATTCAAGGCTGCCATTCTACATAAAATTAGGGTTTGGACATCATATAACCATTGTTTGTACTGAAGCATATTGGCCTTCTCCAATAAGCTGATCCTGGCAAACTTGTATTCCTTTATCCCTCCATTGTTTTTCTGTTTTTAGCTTCATCCTTAAACCAAGTTAAAAACTGCAGCTTCTGGCTGGGTTCAAGAACAATTTGTGCCAGTTCACGCCAGTCCTGTGGTACAATCCTATTAAATGTTGACCAAGAGTTTAACATTTGCTTTACATATGAGTAATGCATGCCATAAGATACTATTGCCTCCTTAAACCTTTGTAAATCCAACATTTCAATTGGAGCCCAAATATTTTGTGTAATCATTTGATCAGGCAACTGCTGTACAGTTACAGGATAAATTAAGGGTGACTGTGTGAAAACAGGCTTTCTTTCTGTAACCTTATGATCCAAACTTGAAACAACTTCACTGTTAATTTCTTCTGTCTAAATTTTTACAGGTTTAACAAGTTTTTCTAAAGCTGTCATCCTGGCACTTAAATTTACTATCTTTTTAAATTGTAAAATGAGGATAAGCATAGTGATAAACTGCATAATTCCAATAATACTAATCTTCTCATATAGTTGTTCCATTGTCAGACTGTGTAAAATTTCAAACAAAACCCAATTTTCTTCCAATGTACACATAAAACTCATTTTTTTAAATGTGGAAAAAAATTCTCTTTTAAATAGTTTCCTTTATGACTTACCAAATCTATGTAGAACAGTAAAAATCTGAGGGAATTTCAAAACAGCCACCTAGTATCCTAGGTGTGAATCTAGAGAGAGAGAGAGAGAGAGAGAGAGAGAGAGAGAGAGAGAGAGAGAAAGCGAAAGCGAAAGTAAAAGTAAAAGTAAAAGTGAAAGCGTAGCCGGCTAAAGCTTAAATCCAGCCACTTGTTCCCTCTTGAGCCAAGTCAAGGCTTGGCTTTACAGGCAGGGGCCCTGTTTGGCAGGGCAGGCCTGAGTTGTTAGTAGCACCGGCTTTAAGCAAGCAGCTCACGGTTAGTCCAGCCTGAGGCCAAGCAGACCTGGGCCGGGGATAGGGAGCCAGCTGCTCGGGCTAGGGAGCCAGCTGCTCAGACTGGGGAGCCAGCCCCAAGCAGTTTTTAATGGATTATTGTCACGTTGGGTGCCAGATGTAGATGTAACCAACCGTCTTATTAAAATAAGAAACACAGAACCAATGTAAAAGAGAAAGCCAAGAAGTCAGAGCTCAGAGCTAAAATCTTACCTCCTGCTGTGCTCCTAGCTTCTCTAAAAGAGAGCTACTTCCTGTGTGTCTGTCTTTAAATAGTCTTTCTGTTCTACCTTCTCATTGGTTGTAAACCCAAACACATGACTGCCTCGTCACTGCCTGTAAGTACCGCCCTCCAGGTCTTAAAGGCATATGTCTCCAATGCTGGCTGTATCCCTGAACACACAGAGATCTACCTAGCTCTTCTAACCCCCACACTCTTGCTATGGCTCTAATAGCTATGACCCCAGGGAAACTTTATTTATTAACATACAACCATAGTTCCCAGCTTCATCTCAGCTTATCTTCCTCAACATGGAAGTAAACTTTGTATTGTCACTCCAGTGTACACCTGTAGTGTTCATTGACTTTGTTGACACAGCATTTGGACCTGTCCTTATAAGTATAAAGACCTATGTGGCTTCATTGGTAATTTACAAGCAAAAGGTCACATAATGTGATACCTGTATGAAAATACTGTCATGTTTGAACTGCATATAGTGAATGAATTAAAATGTCTGTCTCCTAAGATGTTTCTAGATGACTCCCTTTAATAGACTCTATATATGGTTAAAATTGATGTGTACATACTTGTGTTAAATAAAACTGAATTGTACTGAAAAAAAAAAAAAACAATTAAAATCACATTTCAGTACAAATAAAATACCACCATAGAACCTCCCCAAAGTTAGTCTTCGGGAAAGGTTTTTGCTTTTGTCTTTCAGGAGAATGAAGGCTAAGGACTCTGAAAAACTCTGGACAAGCTAGGCATCTGAAGTAAAAGGACAAATCATCCAGAAAAAAAAGTCCCAAGAAAAAGAGTAAATTGACCTATTTGTATATCACATATAAAATTTTATAAATCTTCCTAAATGTTTGTTTCTGCTCTTCTCTACAGACACTTAACACAAATGGTCTTTTTGTAGCCCGAGTTCAATTAAAAATTAAAGCTGGTTTTGAAGTTGAAGAATGACTCTCTCCTTCTCTAAACCCAAGCATGTTGTTAAAAGGAAAATGCAAAGTCTCTGCATCATGTCAGAAGAGCCATCTGATATGGGACAGAAGAAAACCAAAAAATTAAGGGACTATTCTATTGCCACTAATCTCAATTCTTTGGTTCTATTTTGATTCTTTAAACATTTCTTAAGGCATGAATTTTATATCAAAAATTGTAACATTAATATATATATTTTTAAACTTATGTTATGATATTAATGGTTATATAGAGTACTAACTAATTCTAGAAAAAAAGGCTTCATTTAGCTGCCTATACTTGTTTTTGTGTTGGAGTCTCTATCAGTTTTCTGCAGGGAATCATGACCAGGCTTAACAGGGAATTTGAAGTTTCCAGAAAGATGGTGGGGCCCCACAACAATGATTCCATATGGATAATAATAATACCATTAAGCTAACAAATATCTCCAAAAGATCAGCTTTAGACTACAAACTGCTCAGGACACTTTCATGATGGCTAGCTGAGATGATCCAGCCTCACAGACTATTCAAGCAAGGACTTGGGATAAGCCCTGTAATTTTACATTATGCAGAGACTGGACAACAAATGATACAGCTACTACTCTAAAACTTGACAATTAACCCAAAAATTTATTCAGGATCCCCTAAAGATGACTTAGCCCACAAACAGAAGGAAGTAACTTTTTTAATTTTATAATTTAATTTAATTTTACATATCAGCCACAGATTCCCCTGTCCTCCCTCCTCCTGCCCCAACCTCTCCCCAGCCCACCCCCCATTCCCATCTCCTCCAGGGCAAGGACTCCCCTGGGGATTCAGCTCAACCTGGTAGATTCAGTCAAGGCAGGTCTTAGTCCTCCCAGGCTAAGCAAAGTGTCCCTGCATAGGCCCCAGGTTCCAAACAGCCAGCTCATGCACTAAGGACAATATTTAAGAACACAACACCCATATTCCCAAGAGGTGGGACAGGTGATTTTTGGTCTTTCAATGGGTTTCAGCTTTGGAATAGTTGTCATTTTTTAGGAGGGTTGTTTACAAGTTGTTGTTATTAATGGTCAGGAAAGAGGCTAAACAAAGGAGAATAGATTTAAGATTCTTGTTTGAAAAAAAGAAAAGAGAATAGATAAGAGGTAGATTATTGAATCTACTCTGAAAAAAAGAGAGAGAGAAATGATAGAATAAAGGGTAGGTTATTGAATATACTCTAAAAAAAGAGAGAGGATATAGATATGATATATATTAAAAGGTAGATTCTTGAATCTACTTTTAAAAGACAACTACTAGTTTTAAATACTTTACATTGGATTGGATTTTTATATATTGTACACAAATTATGTATATTGAGATTGATATTGTTAGAAAATGCTCTATGTATATTTCTAATCTTGTTCAGAATATTGTACCTATAAAGTTCATTTAACATTGTAATGTAATTTGCTAATCCTTGAATGTTATTACCAAACTATTAGGATATAAAGAAATGAAAGTTAGTAGTTAGACATTACAATCAAACTTGTAGTCAGGTTAGGTATGTTTTCAAGGTTGATCAGAAGATAGGTCATCTTCAGACCTTTCAGAGATCTATAGACTATGGCATTTAAAATGTTTTAGTAACATAGATTTTTTTTCTTTTTTTATGACTATGAGACATGTCTGCTTCTGGCAGTGCCAATCTACTTCAGAAAAGATATAGGCATTGAAGAAACTGCATATGTATAGATGTAACCATCTTGTTAAATAAGAAACACAGAGCCAATGCAGAGATGAAAGCCCAAGAGGTCAGAACAATTGCTAAGAGCTAAAAACCTTACCCTTCACTGATGCTGCTGTCCTCCTCGGCAAGAGACCTACTTCCTGTGTGTTTGTCCTTTTTATTGACTTTCTATTCTGCCTTCTCATTGGTTGTAAACCCAAACACAGACCTCCTCATCACTGCCCATTTATACAGAACTCCAGGTTTTCTATGGTTGGTATTGAGATTAAAGGCGTGTGCCTCCATACTGATGGTATCCTTGAACACACAGAGATCTGCCTGTCATGTGATCGGGATTAAGGGCATGTGATACCACTGCCAGACTTCTGCTATGGCTTGCTATTAGCTCTGATCTCCAGGAAACTTTATTTATTAACATACAAATAAAATTACATTTCAGACAAATAAAATATCACCATATTTCCCCTTTTCTATTTTAATAAAAAGGAAAAAGTTATGACTAATATAAGAAAAACTATATACAAAAGTACAATAACTATATACCATATATACAATCAATAAATACCTAAACAATGTCTAGTCCAATTGTATTTGACAAATTCAGAGAAAATAATTCCATTATCTATCCTGTTTTGGTAAGTCCAAAATGTACCTAATTCACTTTCTATCATAACTAATCTTCAACTATAACTAACTAATTTTCAACTTCCTCAGAGACTCAAGAGGGAAATAATATTACCTAATAAAAATAAAAACAGGAAGTTCATGCAAGCAGCTTCCAAAGAAAAATGTGAGTTGACAGAAACAGCCAGCTGCCTGGAAAGTCACCTGAGGTTTCTTTACCTTGTTGGGGCATCATCTTCAGCCTAAAGATCTAGGATGTACACAAGGTCAATAGTTCAACCTCACATTTGGTGAGAGCAGTCCATGTACCAGAAACACCTGAATTCCACTAGTGTCATGTCATGATTCAGGATTTTAAATTCTGGAAGTTGTTGATGTTTTTTTAATTCAGCTGTCCATTCTTCTTGGCTATGTGTCTATTTGGCTTTATCTCAGCATCCCGTTCTTCTCCATATCCTTCTATTAAATGCCAGTCTACTATTGAGAGGTGTGAGTTTAGTTACTCTTCAAGAATAACTGTTTCAGCTGCCATTCCACTGCACATCAGAAGCCATCAGCCCACTGCCTGTTCAGCTGCCTTCGAAGAAAAGGGCACAGTACCTTTTCCAGTTTGCAAAAGCCACTTCAGGGATGGTGCCATATTGTCCTGGCCTCAGAAGATGACCTTTTCTTTTCTTTTTTTTTCATTTATTTATTTATTATGTATACAGTGCTCTGTCTACATGTATGCCTGTTTGCCAGAAGAGGGTGCCAGAACTCATTACGGATGGCTGTGAGCCACCATGTGGTTGCTGGGAATTGAACTCAGGACCTTTGGAAGAGCAGCCAGTACCCTTAACCAGTGAGCCATCTCTCCAGCCCCAGAAGATGCCTTTTGATAAAGCCACAACCACACTTGTCTTGGCAAGAATCAGTAGTCCTTTGTTTCGTGTCGTTTGTCCTGTTTGTCAGCAGTTGATTCGAGGATACTTTGTTGTCCAGTGGCTAACTTTTGCCACAATGAAAGTTAACTCCATATGCAGTTTCTTCAATGCCCATATTTTCTCTGAAGTAGATTGGTACTGCCAGGAGCCAACATGTCTCATAGTCATAACAAAAAAGAAAAAAATTTCTAAGTTATTAAAACATTTTAAATGCCATATTCTATAGATCTCTAGAAGGTTTGAAGATGACCTGTCTATCTAAAATATATCTGCTCAATCTTGAACACATACCTAATATGACTACAAGTTCTACTGTAATGTCTAACTACTAACTTTCATTTCTTTATATCCTAATAGTTGGTAATAATAATAACATTCGAGGATCAGCACATTGCATTACATTGTTAAATGAACGGTATAAGTACAATATCTTAAACAAAATTAGAAATATACGTATGGCATTTTCTAACAATATCAATCTCAATATATATAATTTTTATACAATATAAAACATTCCAAACCAATGTAAAGTATTTAAAACTAGTAATTGTCTTTTTCTTCTAAACAAGAACCTTAAATCTAATCTCCTTTGCTTAGCCCTTTTCCTAACCCTTAAACAACTTGTAACCAACCCTCCTAAACAATGAAAATTATCCCAGACCCAAAACCCATTAAAAAGACCAAAAAACCACCCACCCCACACCACCTATTTGGGAATGTGGGCATCAAATTCTTAAAATTGCTTCCTGCTAGGTATGGGTGAAGGTATCTTTATTCTGAAAAGAAAATCTTGGGTTAATTGTCAAATTCTAGGAAGGTAACTATATCCTTTGTTGTCCAGTTTGAGCATAATGCCAAAGTTCAGGTTTTATCTCAAGTCCTTATTCAAGTAGTCTTTGAGACTGGATCATCTCAGCTAGTCATCTCAAAATTTCTCAGAGAACTTTGTAGTCTAAAGCCTATCTGTAGATGATGTTTGTCAACTTAGTGATATTATTATTGTCAACATGGAATTGTTGTTGTTGTGGGGCCCCATCTTTTTCCTGGAGGCTTCAGTTGATGTTAGGCCTGGCCGTGATTTCCTGCAGAAAACTGATAAGAGACTCGAACACAAAGACATATAAATGCAGCTAATTGAAGCCTTTTTTCTAGAATTAGATAGTACTCTATATGACCATTCATATCTTAACAAAGTTTAAAATATATATATATAAATCTTGTAAATTTGATATAAAATTCATACTTTAAGAAAAGTTTAAAGAATCAATAGAATCAAAGAATTGAGATTAGTAATAGAATAGTCCCTTAATTAGTTTGGTTTTTCTCCTGTCCCATGTCAGAAGATGGCTCTTTTATTCTGGCATGATACAGGGAGTTTGCATTTTTCTTTTAACAACATGCTTGAGCTTAAAGAAGGAGAGAGCCATTCTCCAACTCCAAAGTCAGCTTTAAATTTTAATTGAATTGGGACTACAAAAAGACCAATAGTGTTAAATTTCTTTAGCAAAGTGCAGAAACAAATATTTAGGAAGAGTTATGAAATTTTATAGATGATATACCCATACACCATTTCACTGTTTCCTGGGATAGATGATTTGTCCCTTTTCTTCAGTTGTCTCATTTGTCCAGTGTTCTTCAGATTCCTTAACCTTCACTCTCCTAAAGACAAAAACAAAAACTTTTCCACAAGACTAATTTTTGGGGATGTTCCCTTTTAGCAAGTTATTATCTGATTAAATGAAAAGGCATGTATAACTGGTATAAGTTAGTTTAAATTGGATGCTCATGCTGGTTGATGAACTATCACCTCTTCTAATTAAGAGGTCTTTCTTGTTCAAATCAAAACTTTATCAATTTTGATGGTATTCACAGCTTATCTTCTCCTGTAGAAACAAAAGCAAAACCTCATCCCCAATGTAACACATATCCTGGTTTCCATTCTGAGGTCAACACATCCTTGAAGTATATAGGCTGATTTAACTCTGTAGTTTTTTCTATTATCCAATGTCTCTCTGGAGCTGTTTTTCCTTTCTCATTAGCACTGAGAAAATTCAAAGTTAATAGAGCATTATGTAGTCTATTTCTGGGGGTTTTGTTACCCCTTTCTGTTTATTTAGCATATCCTTTAGAGTTCTGTTTGACCTTTCTATAACTGCTTTGACCTATAGGATTATGTGGTATACCTGTAATATGTTTTATATTGTAATAAGCAAAAAAACTGTTTCATTTTAACAGAGACATATGATGGAGCATTGTCAGTTTTAATTTGTGCAGGTATACCCATGATGGCCATAACTTCTAGCAAATGAGTGATTCAGAATCAGCTTTTTCAGAACTCAAAGCGGTTGCCCATTGAAATCCTGAATAAGTATCAATGGTATGGTGTACATATTTCATTTTTCCAAATTCTGCAAAGTGAAACACGTCCATCTGCCAGATTTCATTCCTCTGAGTACCCTTTGGGTTATATCCTGCTAGTAATGGTGTTTGATTGTAGAAGGAACTAGTAGGACATTTCTTTACTATTTCTTTGGCTTGTGTTAACTTTCATTGTGGCAAAAGTTAGTCAGTGGGCAACAAAGTGCCCTCGAATTGACTGCTGACAGTATGCTATCCAAAATGGACAACAGGACACAAAACAAAGGACTGCTGATCCTTGCCAAGACAAGTGTGGTTGCAACTATGGCAACAGGTGTCCTCTGAGGCCATGACAATATGGCACCATCACCATCACTGAAGTGGCTTTGAAATCCGGAAAAGGTACAGTGCCCCTTTCTTTGAAGACAGCTGAACAAGCAGTGGACCAATGGCTTCTGGTGTGCTGTGGAATAATAGCTGAAACAGTTATTCTTGAAGGAGTAACTAGGCTGATGGAATCTAACTTCTCAATGGTAGGCTGGCATTTAATAAAGGAGATGAAGCCACCCACAAGTTGAGAAGAATGGGCAGCCAAATTCCAAAACCACCAGCATTTTCTAGAATTTAAAACCCTGAATCATGACAGGACACTGGTGGAATTCAAGTGTATCTGGTATATGGAATACTTGCACCGATTGTGAGGTCGAGCTGTAGGCTTTGTGTACATCTCACTTCACAAATAAGTCTGTCAGATACGTTAAGCCTGTGGGCTGAATATGGATGCTCCAATGTGCAGAGAAACCTTGGCTGACTGTCCAGGCAGCTGGCTGTTTCTGTCAACTCACATTTTTTTTGGAAGTTGCTTATTTGCACTTCCTGTTTTACTAGATAACGTTATTTCCTTCTTGGATCTTTGAGGGAGTTGAAGAATAGATAGTCATAGTTACAGTTTTCCTTGTTAAGAAATTCAGAAAAGGAACTCACTAAGAGGTGTTAAGTGTATAAGTTTGAAAGACATCATAAGATAGTTTTCTGTTGGTAATATAAGTTAGGATAGAACGTGAATTAGATACATTTTGGGCTCACCAAAATAGAATAGAGAATGGAATATTTTCTCTGAATTTGTCAAATGCAAATAGACTAGACATTGTGGTTGTATTTATTGCTTGTATATATTGTATATAGTTATTGTACTTATTGTATATAGTTTTTCTTATATTAGTTATAACTTTTTATAATTTTTTATTTTTATTAGACAAAAAAGGGGAAATGTGGTGATATTTTATTTGTGCTTTGATAAATAAAGCCTGCCTGGAGATCAGGGGGGAAGGCTCGCCATTTTAAGTAAACAAAGTCAGGCAACATATGCCCTTAATCTGATCACTCATCAGGCAAGGTCACTGTGTGTTCAAGGCCATAGTAGGGAACAGAGCCAAGCATGGTGACACATGCCTTTAATCCCAGTACCAACCACAGAGACCTGGAGTTCTGTACAGACAGGCAGTGACAAGGAAGTGAGGTAGCTGGGATAAGAGCCAATGAGAGGGCAGAATGGTAAGGCAATAAAGGCATAGGTAAGACAGGAAGTAGCTTGCATTTGGAAGCTGCAGAGTTGGTGAGATAAGGTTGGCTTTTCCTATTTCCCTGATCTGTCTAAGGCTTTAACCCCTGTATTTAGCTCCATGCTTTTTATTTTATAAGACTATTTAGAAATTCATCTATAATAGTGAACTTCAGATTCCATGTTAATGACTACTGCTAACAATCATTTACTGAAAGCATACTCTATACTAGCATTTTGGATGTATGATCTCATTGATCAACTATACAAATTATAGAGATCATTTATAGATGATAGAAGTGAAGCTCAAAGAGTGTAGGAGAATGATCACATTACACAGACAGAAAACACAAAGGATTTCCTCCTAATTTATGAGACACTAAACCCAATATGCTCCTGGGTAAAGTTGGTAACACTATTGATGAGAAAGGTGAGAACCTTTTTTTCTTGTAGGATACTGTAAAGTTTATAAAGCTATGTTTATCCACATCAGCTCATCTGATGGTTCTTAAAAAGAAAAGAAAAAAAAAAAACAAGATGCTCTCATTGTACCAAAACTGTCTGATTCCCAGCTGTGACCCATCTATATAAATCATTATTTCTTCTCTCCCCAAACACATGCACATATTCATGCATACACATGTACACAAGCATCTGCTTAATAATAATTTCCTAGCCTCACACAAATATTGATTCAAATTTGATATGATTATACATGTGATAGCTTTTCTGTTTGAACAAGAAGGAATAGGAACACAGGCACTCAGGAAGGGACTTCACAGGTGAACTCCATGTTCATCCAGGAGGGTCACCAAAACAACTTTTCAGAGAGCTAAAGTACAAAATTCACTCCAACCACATCTCCCATTATCATTGCCCAGAATCCATGTCCCCATGCCTGCTACCCTAGGACACAGCATATCTCTGTGATGTTTGAGAAAGTCAGATCAGATGAAAAGTTTGGCGGAAATATCTATTTATAGTAGCTATGTATGTTCAAGAATTTGTCCCATTTTTTATTCCACTTTAATAGAAGTGAGGAATCTAAGTGATACCTCTGACTTCATACTCCTAGCCTTCTCTGAGCACTCTTTGGGCTTTGCCCAGGTGTGTACTTCATTACCCTGTTGGGAATCTGCTCACCACCATTGACCATTGGCTCTAACAAGCACTCCACATACCCATGAACTTCTTCTTGGCCAACCTGTCCTTCATCAATACCTGCTTCACTTGTAACATTATCCTCAAGGCAGACATTGAGATCCAGCATCACATCATCTCACACTCTGGGTACCTTACACAGATGTACTGCTTCATGGCATTGACCCTGTTGGCTGGTTTCCTGCTGCTTGGGATGGCCTGTGATTGCTGTGCTACATTCTTTATATTACATCATGATCATGTGTCCTAGGTGTTACATGTTGCTGGTGTCTACATCATGGCTCTGTTCCAGCCTCCTGGCTTTTTCACTTGCTGTAGTTGGGTGTCTTTACTTTTGCTCTTTTGAGGGGCCCAGTACAAAGTTTCCAAATAAATCACACATGGAGGCTTATTCTTAATTATAAATGCCCAGCCTTAGTTTAGCTTGTTTCTTGCCAGCTTTCCTTAAATTATCCTGACTACCTTTTGCCTCTGGGCCTTTACCTTTCTCTATTTCTGTATTTCTTTTCTGTCCTTCTTATTCTGTGTCTGGCTGTGTGACTGTGTGGCTGGGTGGCTAGGTGGCTAGCCCCTTCTTTTCTCACTCCTTGATCTCTTGCTCTTTCTCCCCCTTCTCCAATATTTCTCTGCTTATTTATCCTCTCTGCCTGCCAGTCTTGCCTATCCTTTCTTCTGGCTTACTATTGGCTGTTCAGCTCTTTATTAGACCATCAGGTGTTTTAGACAAGCAAACACATCCTCATAGAGTTAAACAAATGCAACAGAAAAGAATGCAACATGTCTTTGTATCATTAAACAAATGTTCCACAGCATAAATAAATGTAACACATCTTAAAATAACATTTTACAACAACCGGTGCTGCTAATAGCCCAATTTTCCTTCTGTGCCTCCTATTCCATCCCACATTTTTTCTGTGATGTACCTCTACCCACTCCTCAAGATCTCAAGTTCTCTCAGATACCCATAGCTTTCAAGTCACACTGTTAACTGAAGCAGTTTTCTCAAACACAGTTCCTCTCACCTCTGTCCTGGTCTCTTATGCACATATCATGCCATCCTTGGGAACCCTTTGGTTTCAGGGAAGCACAAACTTCTCTACCTGTGGTTCTCACCTGGCAGTGGTCAATTTGTTCTATGTGACACTCGTTCTGGTGTATTTCTAGCCATCATCCTCCTACATAACAGGCTCTGAAATGGGTGAATCTGTGTTACACACAATGGACACCCCATGCTCAATCCCTTCATGGAGACTCTCTGACTTGGGAAAATGTTGTGTTCACAGAAGGTACTTCCTCAGACTAGAAGCCCAGGACCTTTAAAATGCTTTCTAAACTGAACTCTGAAGAGCTACAGATTTTGGAGAACTATAAAATGAGAGAGATGCATACCTACCAGCAGGCTAACAGTCTGGGCACATGTAATTTGACAGGATCAACTGTCGAAAGATGGAAATGTATCCTCAGGAAAGGAAGTAGACAGAAATGGCTTCAGGGTCATCAAATTAGTGATTCTGGTACACAAGCAGATTCCAAACATAGGACTGGAACCGCCAAGAGGCACATCAGCAAAGCTTCAGTTCTAGACGGAAGTGCAAATGGCAGCTATATCTATGACTAAGACTTGGTCTCCTGGTGCCAGGCTGAGCTCCAGGAATCCAATTGATGAGAGAGAGGAGGGGTTCTGCAGGTGAAGGACGTCGAGATCATGATGGGAGGACGTGCAGAGATGACCGGCCACACAGGTGGAAGCCCATGAACTGTAAACTAATGGCTGTGGAGTCCCCATGGGACTGGACTAGGCCCTCTGGATACGCAAGATGTTGTTTGGCTCGAACTATTTGGGGGGCACCCAGGCAGGGGGATCGGGATGGTGCATGGGCAGGCCTTTGGGAGTCCGGTGCCTGCGGCGTGAAGCCTTGATGCAGTGGGAAGGGCCTTGGACCTTCCTAGGCTAAGAGTGCTGGGCTCTGCTGACTCCCCATGGGAGACCTTGATTTGGGGGATATGGGGATGTGGGGTGGCTTGGGAGGGAGGGCTGGGGGATGGGAGGAGGGAGGAGATGGGATCTGTGGGTGGTATGTAGAGTGAGTAGAAAATTTCTTAATAAAGAAAAATGAAATAAATAAATAATAAACAAGAGTAATTTAAGCAGAAAAAAGAGACTTGGTCTCACAAAGCAAAAAATACTGACAAATTCTGTGGGATCAGGGGCTCTGAGCTTTAGGGACCATTTCTAAGCTCAGCTTCAGAAGTAGCTCACGGATAGGAATTGACTCCCCATGGAAAAGCTGAACCAAGAAAATTTATTTGCTGATACTAAGAGAGCAAAAATAATTCTAAATAGAAGAAATTGGCACAGTCAGAAGAGCAATTTGAATCTGGGATTGTATGAAATTGTTAACATAGTGATGACTGCTGATAAGGATAGGTCTGTAATTCTTCAGTTCATAAATTCTGGTTTACTTTATTTCCTACACTATAAGACACACACATCACTGTGAATTTTTTAATGAAAAAGCAGAAAACAATAAAATGTTCACAGTCCCCCTGTTTAAAAATAACCCCTGTTGTTTTGTATAATTTTTCTTCAGTTTGTTTCTAGTCACTGTTGTATTCTCCTTTGCTGAGAAAAACACCATTAGTGTGATCATCAATACTTTTTCACTGAATTCTATAATGTGAGTTCTGTCTACATGACCATTATTTCTTCCTGAAAATCTTGAAGATTACATCACAAGATAAGTTCACGTCAATATAACTTTTCATTGATGCCACAATACCCAGGCTTTCTAGCATTCAGTATTACAAGTGAGGATGAAATGAATATCAAAAAACAAACACAGTATTTGTACGCTGTGATCATTGATGTTTTTGGAAGTAGAATGTCTAAGCAGAACATTTTGGAGCTATATGTCTATTTTAACAAAATCTCACATTGGGATATCTTTCGTCTGCATCCTCTAAGTCTCCATTGCTCATATTTCCACTTACTTGTAACTATGATACTTTCAGTGGCACCCCTCAGCTTTCATTTCTTTTTGTTATTAGTGAGGAGAACATCTTTCTGGATCTGATGACCAGTTTTAAAAAAATCTCTTATTGTATGTTCATATCATTGACCCATTGTCTCCATGGCAATTTAAAACTGAGCCAGATAGGCTTTTGACATTGATGATATCAGCATATCCTTGTCTTCTTTGCCTTCATTTCACAGCTAATTCTTTATCTCAGTGGTGTCTTATTAATGTATGTTAGTTAGCACATAGAGTGTGTCTCATTATGATACTTGTATGTACATAAGTCTGTGTACTTTCTCATATTCAGATCTTCTCGCCCACCCTCGTCACCCACCCTCCTTTGCACGGGTTGGTCCCTCCTAAATAGTTTCCCTTCCACTTGTGTGTGTGTGAACCTTGGTTCCCCATAGGAGAACAAGCACACAACATTTATTCTCTCTACCTCATTACTCTCTCTTGTTCCCTCTTTTCATTTTTTATATATATAAGGTAGTTTTTATGTGTTCATATCAGAGGATCTTGTTCTTTGTAACTACTTTTCCTGAGATTTCAACTACAAACCCCTCCATTCAAGATTTATGAAAATAATTATGTATTTTTGATCTCCTGGCGAAATATATTGCTTTGATACATACAACCAGAAATTACTATAGAGTGAAGTCATATGGTTGAAGTGGTCTTCTCTCCACACATCCTTCTTACTTTCTATAAATGATTCAAGTTTTTTCTCTACACAGGGACTTGAAATAGGATTCTGGCCATGCCCTATTTCATGATCTGGGAACAGTTATATGTGTTTTAGAAAATTTATTACACTCTACATGTACAGCTCTGTCCTTTTTCTAAATACAGCAACACATATTTTTTAAATTGTTTACTCCAGGCACCTAAGAATACAGAAAGACTGAAAATAAAGGAGTTGAAAAATAATGTCATAAAAGTATTGACATGCTCAATTATTATCAAATGAGTAGCTTTTAAGGAACTCTCACACACATAAACGTTCATATAATGAACTTCCATTTACCAGGAAAACATAATAATTTTATTTTTTAAATTATAAACATAAAAATAAATAAAGGCATTCTTTTTGTTTGGTTGGTTTTTGTTTTGTTTTATTCTTTGTCTTTTAAGACAGGGTTTTTCTGTGTAGCCCTGGCTGTCCTGAAACTTGCTCTGCAGACCAGGTTGGCCTTGAACTCAAAGATCTGCCTGCCTCTGCCACCCAAGTGTTGAGAGTCAAGACATGGGCCACCAGCACCCAGAAGATAAAGGCATTCTTTTTAATGTTTTACATTTATTTATTGGGGGGAGGGTTTGTGCACATGGCACGTCAGAGAACAACTTGCAGGGTTCAATTCTCTCCTTCTATAATGGGGTTCTAGGGATCGAACTCAAGTCATGAGGCTTGACAGTGAGTGCCTTTATCTGCTAAGTCTTCCCACTGGCCCACAAACTCAGACTTATTAAGATATTTCTAATGTATTGATGGTAATTCATTGAGTGAATAGATTGTTCTAAACTCAGTAATTATACATAGTATTTTAAAAGTACAATTTGCAACAGACATATACAGGGTATCATACTTAGTACTTGAAGATGAGTGCAAGAATGCAAGGGAAAATGTACTTTGCTCACATTCTGAGACATTTAAAAAATAATAAATGTCAATGGGCTAAAATCATAAATATCACATGTAGTCGAGTTAAAAAACATAACAAAGATGTGACTAGATAGGCTGGAGAGATGGCTCCATCAGAAAAGTGCTTGCATGAAGATCCAAATTTGGTCCCCCGGAACCCCTGTTAATTTAAAAAAAAAAAGTGAGCATAAGAACATATAAACCCAGTGCTGTGGAGGCAGAAACATGAGGATCCCTGAGGCTTGCTGGTCTGCCAGACTGGCTAAAATAGCAAGCAAGCTCCAGGTTCAGTGAGAGAACCTGTCAGAAAAACAACATAGAGAGCAATTGAGGAAAACAGTTGAGTTGACCTTTGGTCTACACACACACACACACACACACACACACACACACACACACACACACACACACAAATACAACTAGAAATTCCCATATGTTTGGGAGTTGGGAACTCAGTAGGAATAATCTGGGAATAAAAGAAGCTAACATATGATTATTCATTAGAAAATATTTTCAATGGAATAAATACCAATATAAGTTTATTAGAAATGTATAACATTACAAAAGTTAGAAATTAAAAACTAGGGCTGTGAAATTATGAGCTAAGCTTCCATCTTAAAATATATAGGAAAAATGGATAAATTAATCTAAGTAAGAAAAGAAGAAAAACAAAGCATGTAAGAACAAAACATGAAGAAATAGAGTAGAATGTGACAGAAAAGACCAAGAAAGAGAACAGCCAGACATCACAGCTCATACCTGTAATTCCACAGGAGTTTCTTATAGAGAAGGAAAGGCAGGACATGATAGAAAAGAGGCATGCTGTTTAATGACAATTTAATGTCCATTGCCTCATAATTCAGTTCAAATAGCACATTGTTCAATAACTTAGGATCTCACTGTGAAATCACCAAACCACATACTATCTAAACTGAGTTGTGAGGGAATGGACATTAAAGGATCATTTTATAGACTCTTTTCTGTGTTTTATATGTATGAGCTCAAACCCAGGGCTTTTGCAACATGCTAGACACATTCTCTACTACTGAATCACACACTCAGAATCCATAAGCTATGTTTGCAACAATAAATAAATAGATAGATAGATAATAGATGATAGATAGATAGATAGATAGATAGATAAATAATAAATAGATAGATAGATAGATAGATAGATAGATAGATAGATAGATAGATAGATAGATGATAGATAAAACTATATACAGTACCCATCCCTAATAGAGAGACTATACATTAATTAGTATTGTCTCCAATATCCAAGGTCATAGAAAGTAAGAAAGCCCTCTCTTTTGCATGCCTTTTGTGGGTATTTATGATTCCTAATCAATTTCATTATCCACTTGTTATTTTCTGAAGCATACATATTTCATACATGAGGACTGGACTCTGATTAGAAATCATGGCTTCCACAATAGGGAAGACTCCACTCAGCATAAGAAATGATGACATCAACCGGAAGGAGAAAAGCAAGCCCAAAGGCCCCATGCGTTCTAGCCCTGGTCACTCTGAATGGAGTTATTAGTGACATAGATGGACTCATGGGACCACAATCCAGAGGAGACAGCTGGTCATTGGACAATTGCCCTATCTGCCTAACTGGCAGATCTGGGACTGGGCCCCAGGAGACATTGCATATGGAAATCACCACCTCTTCCTGACTCTTAGGCCTGAGGATCATTAAAGACCTGAGACTTCAGTCTGCACCACATCTACAAACAAAACAGACACTGTGACTACAGTCATGTTTTCTTGGGGTGACAATAAGGCCTTGGTGGTAAAGACTGACCTGAACTCTAGGTAAGACTGGGGAATGGAGCAGAAAAGGAAAACAGATTCTACCTATGATTCATGGAACATGTCTTTATATACACAGAGACTCTATTTTCTTTCTCCTCTTCCTGTCTTCCTTTTTGGCAGCCATTTTCCGGCCCTCTGATCACCATGTGAGGTGCTGAGGATAATAAGACACTCTCAGGACCACTTCAGTCTTCAATTTTAATTCATATTAGTAAAAATGCTTGATATTCATGAGGGTCTTCTTGGTCCAGCACTTTACTGGCTAATAACTGAAGCCTATCCTATTTATTACTGTGTATTATAAGAATATTTTGGCTGTAATGATTAAGTTACTTGACAAGTTGATGTGTACTTTCCATATGTCAAAAATGAATGTTTTTCCATGGATTATTCTGAGATTCACAACTACTCAAAGATGAAGAGTGGAATAGGGGATGGTTCCAATAATTCTCACTTAATAGTGACATTATAAACCCAACCTTCAGACAGTAAAGAAGACACAATAAAAACAAATACCACCGGGCGGTGGTGGCGCACGCCTTTAATCCCAGCACTCGGGAGGCAGAGCCAGGTGGATCTCTGTGAGTTCGAGGCCAGCCTGGGCTACCAAGTGAGCTCCAGGAAAGGCTCAAAGCTACACAGAGAAACCCTGTCTCGAAAAACCAAAAAAAAAAAAAAAAAAAAAAAAAAAAAAAAAAAAAAAAACAAATACCTTCTTTTATTAAAATTAGCAATTATTTCACTAATATTTTACTGAGTACTTTCTATGTACTAGGTTTATTCTAAATAATTTAATCATTATCAAACTTAATTGTCATAACATTCTACACTACCATATTATTATCCCACTTAAACAGATTTGTAAAACAAAGTTAGAGAAGTTAAGAGATGTTCTCAACATCTGTACTCAGAGTAAAGAATGGGGGAATCCTGTCACATTGTGAGAATATTTATTTTAACCACTGAACTACATACATATGACGTTAGCACCAGCTGTCACTTAATGTTCTCTTCATTTGCTCCTCCACACCATGGAGCAGCAATGCTGAAATATTTGTTTTGATTACACACAATGATTCATGAAGAAACTTGATGATCCCAGCATTTGAGCTTCTCAACAAATGTCTCAGGTAAGAATTTTAACTACATTTTATGGGTCACAAAAGCAAACTTCAAAGCATGTGAGGAACAGAACTAGGAAGCATGTTAGTTGATGCTTCCCATTGCATTGTGTCTCAGGCTCCCATCTCACCAGTGACTACTAATCCTGGAATGACTCCCCACACACACACAGAAACACAGCTTTCCATAGGTGCTTGTCTCGATAATGACAGCAAAATGTGGAGAAGTCGTACATGCAGATGGAAGAGTGATTCAGAGAGGAAACTAGCCTACACAGTCAGCCTAAGAATGAGGACAGAGAGGATTCTTTTCTGATCTCTAGGGAATCCTAATCCTAAAGTGGAAAGTATTGATGGTGAAGCTGAGGATGAACTGGAAATGATGTGTTTTTCAGGTTCACACTGCATTAACTCACTACAGTGGTGATCAGAAGCAAGGGGCTAGAGCATGCCAGCATGTCTATCTCAGCTAGCTTCTCTGTGAAGAAATTATTTTGCTTCTGTTTGCCTTAAAATGCATATAGAGAAAAAAATGAGAAAGAGAGGGACAGAGGGAGAGTCTGAGGAAGGGAGAAAGAAGGAGAATCTTTTGTACTGTCTATTACATTTTAGAAATAAATGCCCTTAGATGAACTCTGACATAAGGGACTGAGGCTGAAACTGTATTATTAAGTGTCTTTCTAAAGTAGCCAAGATTGAAGAGGTATGAATTCCAGTTTGGGGGCTGGAGTGGCGGCTGAGCAATTCAAAGCACTAGATGTGCTTACAGGGGATCCAGTTCAGTTCCCAGCACTCACACAGTAGCTCCATTTCCAGAGTGTCCAGTACCCTTTTCTGGCCTCTTTGAGCACCAGGCATACACATGGTACATATACATGCATGTAGGCTGGCAGAACACTCATACACACATACAGGGGGGTGGTGGATGAGAAAAAATTGCAGTTCAGTCTCATTCAGACTGTCTTCGGGCAGAACTTGCTGTATTACATGATGAAGAAGCCAATGACCTCCCTTCAGAATGTTTCATCATAACCAGGCACACTCCTAATAGTCATACGTATTTACACATGAAAAGTTATAAGTACTAGTCATTCTTAGTGGCCTTAGTAAGGAGCAAGGGACTAACAAAGTCTTTGGAATCTGTGACTTTTTAAAAAGACCAGCTTATTTAACCCCTTACTAATCTATCTGCCTTAGAAGGAAACTAGAAACCAAACGGTCATCTCTGACTTCCTGCTTATGGGCTTTTCTGAGCACCCAGAGCAGCAGCCTCTCCTGTTCACACTCTTCTTGGCAATGTACCTGGTCACCCTGTTGGGGAATCTGCTCATCATCCTGGCCATTGGCTCTGACCCACACCTCCACACACCCATGTACTTCTTCCTGGCCAACCTGTCCTTCATCGATACCTGCTGCACCAGCACCATTGTCCCCAAAGTATTGGCCAACATCCAAACCCAGCTTCACACCATCTCCCACACTGGGTGCCTTCTGCAGATGTATTTCTTCATGGTCCTGGCCTTGCTGGATGATTTCCTGTTGGCTGTGATGGCCTATGATCGCTATGTGGCCATTTGCCTTCCTCTGCATTACACCACTATCATGTGTCCCCAAAGATGCCTGTTTCTGGTGGCCACATCCTGGCTCTGCTCCAACCTCATGGCCTTTTCACTTACACTCCAGATGGTTCATGTCTCCTTCTGTGCCTCTCATTCCATCCCACACTTTTTCTGTGATCTACTCCCACTCCTCAAGCTTGCTTGCTCAGACACCCAGACCTTTCAGCTCATGATGTTTGCTGAAGCTGCCCTCTCAGGTGTGGTCCCTCTCATCTGTGTCCTGGTCTCTTATGCCCACATCATGCATACCATCCTCAGGATCCCCTCTGCTGAAGGAAAGCACAAAGTCTTCTCTACCTGTGGCTCACACCTGACTGTGGTCACTCTGTTCTATGGAACTGTCTTTCTGGTGTATTTCCAGCCATCATCCTCCTACTCTGCAGACACTGGAATAGTGGCATCCATTTTTTATACAATGGTCACCCCCATGCTCAACCCTTTTATCTATAGCTTGCGGAACAAGGACATGAAGAGAGCTCTGTGGAAACTTGTTGGCTTGGGGAAGCACTGTAATTTGTAAATGGTACTTCAGAGTTAAAGCCCAGGTCTTTTAGTACAATTTTTGAAGAACTCAAAATGAATGCTCACCATCACAAACAAGTTTAACCAGTGGAGAGTGCTTGACGTGGTGAGACTCGACTAGGACTAACAAGTCAAACATAAGTTATGGCCTAGAGATAAAGAAGGACAAATCCCTAAAGGACTTCAAAACAAAAATGACACAAGGCAACTGCAAACAGACAAGGAAGACATTATTCACGGTTATTTAATGCCCTTAGTAATGATGCCATCTGAACCTGAGCTCACTGAATGTCGGGAAGATTTTTCAGTGCTGGGTTGAGAGGAAGAACATGGATGATCTGTGTTTCTAACTGGCTTTACCAAAAAGAAATGTTTTAAAGACAGGATGGGGTTTTGCAACTAGAAACAAACATTGTCCATGACACTTGGGACTCTACCTACCACAGAGCTTAAGAGGTATGTGCCATCATGCTTGACAGTTCATAATAAGTAGATGACTACCACATGCTTGGGATAGGCATCGCTGGGCTGTGAAAGTATCAAGAGGCTATTTGAGATCCTTTGAAAAGGAGCCAGAAAACAAGTTATAAACACAAAGTGTAAGTTCTGGTCTTTGTTGTTTCAGTTTTCTGAGACAGGATCTTTCTCTCTAACCAAGGCTGCCTGGTACTTACTATGTACCTGAGGCTGGCCTCAAATTTATGATCCTCCTGCTTCAGCCTCTGGAGTGCTGGAATTACAGGTACATGCCACCACAAGCTGCATCATACAGGTGAGGTGGTTGGAATAAGAATGGCCCTCAGAGACTCATTTATTTGAATGCTTAGTCACCAGGGAGTGGAATTCTTTGATAAGAATAAAGGATTAGGAAGTATGGCCTTGGAGAAAGTTTGTCTGGGGTGGGCTTTGAGGTTTACAAAGCCCAAACCTGGCCCAGTCTCAGTCTCTCTTTCTCTCTCTCTCTCTCTCTCTCTCTCTCTCTCTCTCTCTCTCTCTCAGCCTGCAGATCAGGATGTAGCTCTCAGCTCCAGTGCCATGCATATCATCATGCTCCCTGCTGTCGTGATAATGGACTAAGCCTCTGAATCTAAGCCAGCCCCTAATTAAATGCTTTCCATTGTAAGAATTGTCATGGTCATGGTGTCTCTTCACAGCAACAGAACAGTGACTAGGAGAGAAAGCTAGGTAAAGTAACTGCTGTAAGGATTGAGGCCAGGGACCTCCAGTCAGGGAAAAAGTTTTGCTAAACTAGACTTTTTTGGTAAGTAGTAAACACTACCCAAAATATTCAAACCAAAAAGTGATAACAACCAAAATCATGATGTCTGGGCATTTAGGATTGAAGCTAATACCCAGTCAGTAGCTCGATCTATACCTAAGTTGTGACTCAGTAAAAAGAAATGTGGACACAAGATAAATGGATCAAGTGCTGTAAGCCTTGGGGCCATTTCCAAGTATGTCCTCAGAAGTAGTTCATTCACAGAATTGTTTTGAGAACATATTTTATTACTGAGACTAAGAGAGAAAAAAAATATTCTAAAAATGAAAGTGAGGTACCAATAGATAAGAAGTGTGCTCCCGAATCACCCAACTGAGGTCACGTCAAAGGCTCTAAACTGTGTGATCATTATCTATCCAGGAAAAACTGAGTTTTCCATTTTCCCTCCTCATTGTGTTTGCAAAATAATATCTGTGCATCATAGAAAGAGCAGAAAAAGGAAGTAGTCTTGAATTCATTGGCACCAGAGATCATTTCCTAAATATAACACCAGTAGCACAGACACTGAGAGAAACAATTAATAAATGGGACCTCTTGAAACTGAGAAACTTTTGTAGAGCAAAGGACACGGTCAACAAGACAAAGTGACAGCCTACAGAATGGGAAAAGGTCTTCACCAACCCCACATCTAACAGAGGGCTGATATCCAAAGTATATAAAGAACTCAAGAAACTAGACTTCAAAATGCCCAACAGTCCAATTAAGAAATGGGCTATAAAGCTAAACAGAGAATTCTCAACAAAAGAAGCTCAAATGGCTGAAAGGCATTTAAGGAATTGCTCAATATCCTTAATCATCAGGGAAATGCAAATCAAAATGACTCTGAGATACTATCTTACACATCAGAATGGATAAGATCAAAAACACTGAAAACAGCTTATGTTGGAGAGGATATGGAACATCCTCTCCTCCACACACATGCAAACTTGTACAGCCACTTTGGAAATCAGTATGGCACTTTCTTAGAAAATTTGGAATCAACCTCCCTCAAGACCCAGCTATACCACTCTTGGGCATATACCCAAGAAATGCTCAATCATACCACAAGGGCACATGCCAAACTATGTTCATAGCAGCATTGTTTGTAATAGCCAGAACCTGGAAACAACCTAGATGCCCTTCAACTGAAGAATGGATAAATAAAATGTGGTACATATACACAATGGAGTACTACTCAGCAGAGAAAAACAATGACATCATGAGGTTTGCAGGCAAATGGATGGAACTAGAAAAAATCATCCTGAGTGAGGTAACCCAGACTCAGAAAGACAAACAGTATGCACTCACTCATAAGTGGATACTAGATGTAAAGCAAAGGATAACCAGACTGCAACTCACAACTCCAGGGAGGCTACCTAGTAAAGAGGACCCTAAGAAAGACACAGGGATTGCCCAATGACAGAGAAATAGATGATGAGATTCCCATGGGCAAACTGGGGGTGGGGAGGATAATGGAGGGCAAGGGTCAGGGGAAAGATAGCTTAGGGTAGAGGGTTGTCCCAGCTGGATCAGTATGGGAGAATGGAGAGGGAGATACTATGATGAATGAAGACCCCAGGGGAATAGGAAGAAGCAGAACGCTAGAGAGGTCCCCAGAAATCCACAAAGATACCTCCACTGTAGACTACTGGCAATGGTCGAGAGAGTGCCTGAGCTGACCTGGCTGTCATGATAGAACTCTCATCCAGTATCTGATGGAAGCAGATGCAAAGATCCACAGCCGAGCCCCAGGTGGAGCTCCAGGAGTCCAATCGGCAAGAAAGAGGAGGGATTGTATGAGCGAGAGATGTTGAGACCATGGTTGGAGGAAGCACGAGGACAAATAGCCAAACTAGTGGAAGTGTGATACCTCAGTAAAACCCCCCACTCTATCCCCTACAGACAAAGAGAAGCTTAAACCAGGATTCCTAAGTGTAGATAAGAACTTAGACCCCTTTTCCCCAGGTGGCTGTATCTGCTACAGGGACTTTGGGAAACAGTCAGGATATTCGACCAAAAGACTAAAAAGGGAGGTGGGTTAAAATAAATTATATGGTCTGTGCCTTTAAGAACTAGCCTTACAAAGAAAGGGGAGTGCTCCTTCCAACCTCCCTGTTGTGAGTGAGAGATTTGGAAGAGCCTCCCTGGAGGCTTATAAACTTAGAAAACACCTTACTTTTGCATTCTGTACCTAAAGTCTCCAGTGGCGGCTTTGGGGATGCGATCTAGGCACAACAAGACCCTCACTCTATTGTCTCAAAAAGGGGGCCTTAGACAAAGATATCTCAATATAGATAGACACAGGCCAGTTTCAAGTCCCCAGAAATGATGGCGCCAGCCCCAGGAACAAAAGAACAGAGTCAGGATGCCTGATGGTAACCAATTAACCACGAGATGCCCCTCTCCGGAGATAACATGACCAGACCCCGGAGAGGAGTTGTAAAACTCCTGACAGGGCAAACAGATAAGCTAGAATAAGATAAAGTCCAGGCCTGGGAAAAACTGGACCAATCAAGGATGGACCTGTACTAACCCCCTCCCCTCTAATAAATTTTATGGGTTTTGCCTATAAAAACTAACTTCCCCAAGAAAGAATAACTCTTCTCTGCCTCACTTGAGATGGCTTGAGATGAGTTCCCAATCATGACTTGTAACAGATAAACCTTGCTTTTGCATTCTGGTATGATTGTCCTTGGTGGTATCTCTGGGGGTTACGATCTGGGCACAACAGAAGCACATGAACTGTGAACCAATGGTGGAGGAGCCCCCATGGAACTGGATCAGGCCCTCTGGATAAGTGAGACAGTTGATTAGCTTGAATTGTTTGGGAGGCCCCCAGGCAGTTGAGCCAGAATCTGTCCTTGTGCATGGGCTGACTTTTTGGAGCCTGGAGCCCATGCTGAGACACTTTGCTCAGCCTTGGTGTAAGGAGGAGGGGACTGGACCTGCCTTGGCTGAGTCTACCAGGCTGGGCTGGAGGTCTACCAGGCTGGGAGACCTTGCCTTGGAGGAGGTGGGAGTAGGGGGTAGATTGGGGAGGAAGGATGGGGGGGGAGGAAGGAGGATGGGGGAATCCGTGGCTGATATGTGAAATTAAGTTAATTATAAAATAAAAATACTATAAAAAAAAGAAAGAGCAGAAAAAAAAGTGCTCATCCATCACTCCTCCATTTAAGAAGACCACTGTTTGTATTATTCTGTCCTTTTTTTCTAGCTGTTTTTGCTTTGCTTTGATGAGGAAAATGCTGTAGAAACAAGTCCCCATCTGCTTTCCCACTGGCACTGGATCTGGATCTAGCAAATATTAAGAAGATATTATGGAATGTGACTGATATTTCCTCTAAAAAAAACTTTAAGGCATTAATCTTATCTTGAAAGGAAGGTAAAGCATCAGGGAAAAAAGCGAAAGGAATAGTGGATGGTAACGTGACTGCTGGGTAGCTCTCGACTGGGCATGAGCCTCATTTCTAAAGCCATCTGGGTTCTAGAAGAAGAAAGCTTATTTAAGCAGGATCATAGTGTAAAGGTCTAGACTTGACTTTATAGACTCCATCTTAGGGAAAGGGCCCCCATCTCAGACCACCTGCTGTTCTCAGTTCCAGGAAGGACCTCAGGAATATGCCATGACAACTCAAAGAGATACAGAGCAGTATGCTCCTGCAGACATTCTGTCTGTGGTTTATGGCCTTGAAGATATATAGATAATCCTGCTGAGCAATCCAGATAATCCTATTCAGCTGGTTGTGGTTCCCTGCCAAAAGTCTAACCTAATAGTTTCAAATGTGATTTTGTGCCCAAAGTCTAGACCAATAGTTTCAAAAAATCATCTTGCCCCATATCCCTTCTACCCAATCCCAAGTTGCCAATTCCCAACTTGTAGTTTTTCCCTAAAAATACTCATGGCTGCTGCCACATTTCCTTCCATCTGCCATGCGGTGGCCCAGGTTGAACCTGAATAAAAGGACCTTTATGTGCTTGCATCAGAAACTGGCTCCTTGGTGGTCTCTGGGGGTTTGGAGAAATGGGTACAACAGTAGCAGGTGGGATCCTCTAGGAAGAAAGATGCCTTCTGCTGGAGGAGGGCCCTTGGGGGTCAGCAGAGGAGCACCAGTCCCTCTTATAAGAATCAAATAGTATGAATTATTGAATTGCATCACAGTTGAAAATATGTTAAAATAGTATATCCTCTCTGTTATTTACCAGGCACAAGAAATAACCACAAGATACAACAAAATCCACTTTGAGAGTTTTATTAAGGGGAAAAGGAAAGACGAGCAAGTGAGCAGACCTGCCAGAGAGGAAATGTGCCGAAGGGGTGGGGGAATAGATGGAGTTTGCTTTTAAGGATCACCTCAAGCATGCATATAGGGGCGTACATAGCCAGGCTACACATGCGCACAGATTACATGGCCACATTGAACATGAATTATGTAGGACACAAGGCCCTGGATGTAAGCATTTTGCCTGAATGCTGACAGCACACATTCAGCCATAGGATTCTAGAAGCAGTTAGGGTATAGGAAATGATAACTAACATTCTACCCTTTTTTTAGTATAAAAAGTAAGGGGATTCCCAGTAACCACTTGGTGGCTCACATCCATCTGTAATGAGATTTGGTGCCTGGTGCTCTCTTCTGGCATGCAGTTATGCACTGCATACATAATAATCTTTGGGGAAAAAAGATTAAAAAAAAAGAAATCCCTGCTCTTGGGGGCTGGAGAGATGGCTCAGTGGTTAAGAGTACTGACTGCTCTTCCAGAGGATCTGGGTTCAATTCCCAGCACCCACATGGCAGCTAACAACTGTCTGTAACTCCAAGAGCTGATACCCTCACACAGACATACATGGAGACAAAAACACCAATGCACCAAAAAAAAAAAAAAAAGTAAAGGGTTAGGGGTGGCAGGTGAATGGGAATGGGAACACCGGGTCACTCAAGACTACTTCCAGCTGACTTGGTAGGCATTAGTTATTTGAGGGGATGGGCTTTTCCCAAGGTAGCCAGTCATCCTGAGGTAGCTGGTTGTCTTTGATGCTGTTTGAGCCCTGTGGAATCATCCAGCACTGCTTGGATTTGACAGTTTGGATCTGATAGTTTGGACCTGACAAGATGCTAGCAAGGCAGAAGATGAAGTTTAGAAATTTTTTTTCTTAGATCCTGGTACTTGGGTGGGGGAAGGAGAGATGAGAGGGGTTCCTGAGGGGTCCCAGAATGAGGGAGGGGGTCTCAGGACCAGGAAAAGATTGAATGATACTTATCTGGAGTGGATCTGACCTATCTAGATAGATCCAAGTTGAATCCCTGGAGCTCAGAAGAATTTTTAAGTTTACGAAAGAGACAAATTTTAGAATTTTTTTTTTTTTGCATTCAGAAACATGAGCATTTCTTTGGTTGTTATTTCTGTAACTTGACTGTCAGCTGGAGTAATTATAAAAATTAAAGGTTTGTTCAACTTATGATTAGGAGCCTGGGAGATTTAAGATTAAATGTTATGTTCAGAAATGCTTTGTTGCTGATGAGGAGTCCCTAAAGACTCCTTAGGCATTCAGGACATCAGATGATGAAAAATACATTCAAGAGATAAATTCAAGTCAAATTAATAACAGCCTCTTGTAACCCACTAATTCATTGAGCTATGAATGTGCTGATCCATTCACAAGGGGAAAACCCTCAGGACCCAATCACCTCTTTTTTTAATTTTATAATTAATTTAATTTTACTTATCAGCCACTGATTACCCTGTCCTCCCTCCTTCCACCCCATTCCTGCCCTCCCCCAATGCAACCCCCATTTCCACCTCCTCCAAGGCAAGAACTCCCCTGGGGATTCAGCTCAGCCTGGTAGATTCAGTTGAGGCAGGTCCAGTCCCCTCCTCCCATCACCTAGGCTGAGCAAAGTGCCCCAGCATAGGCCCTAGGTTCCAAAAAGTCAGCTCATGCACTAAGGACAGGTCCCGGTCCTACTGCCTGAGGGCCTCCTAAATAGTTCAAGCTAATTGACTGTGTCACTTATCCAGAGGGCCTGATCCAGTTTCATGGGGGCTCCTCAGCTATTGGTTCATAGTTCATGTATTCCCCACTAGTTTGGCTATTTGTCCCTGTGCTTTTCCCAATCATGGTCTCAATATCTCTTGCACGTATAATCCCTCCTCTCTCTCGCCAGTTGGACTCTGAGCTCCACCTGAGGCTTGACCGTGAATCTCTGCATCTACTTCCATCAGTCACTGGATGAGAGTTGTATCATGACAGTTAGGGTGTTTGGCCATCCAATCACCAGAGTAGGTCAGTATGGGCTTTCTCTCGACCATTGCCAGTAGTCTACATGGAGGTATCTTTGTGGATTTCTGGGGACCTCTCTAGCACTTTGCCTCTTCCTATTCCCTGGCGTTTTCATTTATCAGGTCTTTCTTTCCTTGTTCTCCCTCTCTGTTCTTGATCCAGCTGGGATCTCCTTCCCCCAACCTTTGCCATTCATTACCCACCATCATGTCCAGTTTGCTCATGTAGGTCTCATCCATTTCTCTGTCACTGGGCAAACCCTGTATCTTTCTTAGGGTCCTCTTTACTAGGTAGCCTCCCTGGAGTTGTGAGTTGCAGTGTAGTCATCCTTTGCTTTACATCTAGTATCCACCTATGAATGAGTACATACTGTTTATCTTTCTGAGTCTGGGTTACCTCACTCAGGATGATTTTTTTCTAGATCCATCCATTTGCCTGCAAACCTCATGATGTCATTGTTTTTCTCTGCTGAGTAGTACTCCATTGTGTATATGTACCACATTTTATTTATCCATTCTTCAGTTGAAGGGCATCTAGGTTGTTTCCAGGTTCTGGCTATTACAAACAATGCTGCTATGAACATAGTTTGGCATGTGCCCTTGTGGTATGATTGAGCATTTCTTGGGTATATGCCCAAGAGTGGTATAGCTGGGTCTTGAGGGAGATTGATTCCAAATTTTCTAAGAAAGTGCCATACTGATTTCCAAAGTGGCTGTACAAGTTTGCATTCCCACCAACAGTGGAGGAGTGTTCCCCTTGCTCCACATCCTCTCCAGTATAAGCTGTCTTCAGTGTTTTTGATCATAGCCATTCTGACAGGTGTTAAGGTAGTATCTCGGAGTTGTTTTGATTTGCATTTCCCTGATGATTAAGGATATTGAGCAATTCCTTAAATGTCTTTCAGCCATTTGAGCTTCTTCTGTTGAGAATTCTCTGTTTAGCTCTATAGCCCATTTCTTAATTGGACTGTTGGGCATTTTGATGTCTAATTTCTTTCTTTCTTTCTTTTTTCTTTTATTTATTTATTTATTTTTATTTTATTTTACAATACTATTCAGTTCTACATAACAGCCACAGATTCTCTTGTTCTCTCCCTTCCTGCCCCCCTCCCCTTACCCCCAACCCACCCCCCCTTCCCACCTCCTCCAGATCAAGGTCTCCCCCAAGGACTGGGATCGACCTGATAGACTCAGTCCAGGCAGGTCCAGACCCCTCCTCCCAGATTGAGCCAAGCGTCCCTGCATAAGCCCCAGGTTTCAAACAGCTAACTCATGCAACGAGCCCAGGACCTGGTACCACTGCCTAGATGCCTCCCAAACAGATCAAGCCAATCAACTGTCTCACCTATTCAGAGGGCCTGATCCAGTTGGGGGACCCTCAGCCTTTGGTTCATAGTTCATGTGTTTCCATTCATTTGGCTATTTGTCCCTGTGCTTTATCCAACCATGGTTTCAACAATTCTCACTCATATAAACCCTCCTCTTTCTCACTAATTAGACTCCCAGCGCTCCACCCCAGGGCCTATCTGTGGAAGTCTACATCCAGATTCCTCAGTCCTTGGATGGGGTTTCTGGCACAACTATTAGGGTGTTTGGCCATCCTATCACCAGAGTAGGTC
Organism: Peromyscus maniculatus bairdii; assembly: GCF_049852395.1. Classification (NCBI taxonomy): domain Eukaryota; kingdom Metazoa; phylum Chordata; class Mammalia; order Rodentia; family Cricetidae; genus Peromyscus; species Peromyscus maniculatus. The sequence continues at coordinate 3,043,500 of NC_134855.1, read as the reverse complement.
AGTCCCGGCTGTCTCTCAACCATTGCCAGCAGTCTTTTGTGGGGATATCTTTGTGGATTTCTGTGGGCCTCTTTAGCTCTTTGTTTCTTCCTTTTCTCATGTGGTCTTCATTTACCATGGTCTCCTATTCCTTGTTCTCCCTCTCTTTTCTTGATCCAGCTAGGATCTCCCGCTCTCTTTCCCTCGACCCTCGCCCTTCATTGCTCCCACTCATGTCCAGGCTGTTCATGTAGATCTCATCCATTTCTCCATGTCTTTCTTGGGATCCTGTTTTCCAGGTAGCCTCACTGGTGATGTGAGTAGCAGTCCAGTCATCCTTGTTCCACATCTAGCATCCTCCTATGAGTGAGTACATACCATATTTGTCTTTCTGAGTCTGGGTTACCTCACTGTGGGGTGTTTACACACCACCCCCACAGTTCCCCAGAGTTTTCTTGAGTGCAATCAGCAGGAAATATTAGATAGAAGGATTTATTGCAGAGAATATCATGGAGATAAACAGATAGAAAATAAAGGATAGCCTCGAAAAGGCCTGGAACCTATTCCAACGGGCCCCGACTGTCTCTGGCCCAGGGTTTTTATAGAGACGCCAAGGGGTGGAGCAAAAGACCTCCTCCCCCAGCACAGCCAAGTGCAGACCATCTCAGACACCTGCACTCAGGCCCGTGGTCCTGATCATCCTCTATTCAGACCTGCTGGGTAAAGCCACAAGGAACCCAAGAACGGGCTCCCACAGGTCCCCCCTTCTTAATATATAAAAAATAACTATTAATGGCTTACAGCAATCTCCATAGCTGTTACACCTCCCAGTATGGGAGTAGAGGATGATATAGATGGCATTTCTCTTTTGAATTAGGTCCAAGGTGACCACAGCAGTCTTAGCTGCCTCAAGCCCTTTCTAAACCAAAAACTCTTAAGGCGATTACAAACTTAAAGAATCCCTTAGCTTCATCATTACCATTAACAGGTTAACATAAATATTGCTATACATAGTCACAATTCTCCCAATCTTACAGCTCAAAGCAAACTCTTAACAGAACCATTTGAATTAGCATATATGGTGCTATATATAGTAAACAATTTTCTCCATCTTACAACTTTAACTCAGTCATTTGAATTTTCTTGTTAACAGAACATAGGAAAAACTTCGATGTATTCACATCAAACTTAAACATTTCCTCAACTCCACAAAACCAGGGTGCATTAATATCAATAGGTTTCTGCGAACATAATTCAATCTCATAACTCCTCCTTTTCTTTATAATTTTTTAAACAAAAACTCAAATCTGGTTAGAGGAACCCAAACTTATACAATTCCTACAAACCCATATTGAAAAGCAATATTTTCAATCTAACCATTAACACTTTGAAAACTTTTTAGCAAAACATCCAAAAGCAGTTTCTTAATAAAACTCTTTACACACTTTAAAAGTAGTCTCTTAGTATACCCCATTTGCATTTCTTACTAACAAAACATGACATTAATCCACTCAAACAACAATTTAATTAAATAGACTAAGGAATATTAACTCTCCCTTTTCTTTATAATTTTAAGCCTAGTTAGAAAAATCTCAAGCCTAGTTAGAAAACCCAAACTTTTTTGTTTAAACAGTTCGATTTGTAACACAAAACCAGTTCCATAAGTAATTCCATTTTTACATAAACAGTTCCACAAAACAATTCATAAATCACCAGTTAATAAAGCATATATGCATACACAAAATTGCATCTTGCTTCTAAGTAGAAATACATTTCTTCATTTAAACAGTTCCATTTTTAACCCAATTCCAGAAAACCGTTCCTAGGTCATTACTCAAAACTGTCCCATTGCAATGAAACCTCTTTTGTTTATTTTATTTAAGTCTTAAAATTCAAATGATAAATTCTGGTACTAGCATTCCAAATATGAGAAATCCATAACCAAAATCTTTTTGTAATTTTATCTCATTTTTAAGTTCAAAAAGTTCAAACAAGAAAAATTCTGGTATCAGGCTTTCACTTCCAAATATAAAGAGACTTTTTCAACCAAAACTTTTTGCAGTTAATAATTTTTGTTCACACAAGTGTCTCTGAACTTTTATTCTCAAGCCAGAGACCTTTTTAGGTACAGTAGTATTCTAAACCGCATCGTTTTTTATGTTAGCTCAGGTTTTTCTGTGTTGCGTTGATTTTCCACGGATCTCAGCTGTGAATGCCTTGTTGTACTGGTTCTGGCGTCCGCCATTCTTAGCTTCTTAGCAGCTTCTGGAGCTTTTGAAACCATTCAGACTGCCTACTTTGCAGTCTACTGGGACACTAACCTTCTGTGTCTCGGGTTCTTTCGCCATATACATTAAGAATAGATTCACACTTAACATTTACACTTTTTTACAAACTCACATAACATGTACTTAAGCATAAACTCACTCAACATTTACACATTTTTACAAACTCACATATAACATATTAACATCTACTTATTTATACTTTAAAGAAACTATAGAACTACTTTAGTAAATTTATTTATTTACTTCTTATATGCTTCTTATCTTATTTCTTATTTAAACTTACATTTACAACTAGTATCTTTACTTCTTACAAGCTTGTTACTACATGTCTTAAGACTACCTTAGATACTTTTTGCAAGCTTATATTCTTAAAGGAACTCTATAGATCTATTTTACAAACTTATATAGGGCTACCATTAGCATATATTTAACTTAGCAAACATCTAAAGATTTCTTAACACAGAGATCTAACAAGAGAATATTTTCTACAAACTCACATCTTATTTTCATTTTTCTATCTCTTACTCTTAATTATTATCACTATCTCTATTAGAAAGATTCTCTAAACTAGACAGGAAGTACGTACATCATTTCTAAAGTTTAGAGTTTATAGTCAGCTTTGTTATAAAGCACTGGGATTTAGTGAGTGGTGTCATTATAAAGTTGTGATACTTGTTGCTAGGGGATTGTAACATTCTCCAGACAAAGCCACACCCCAAAGTTGCCGAGTTCTCTTGGCCTTTCTGAACTGGCAGAGATGTACTGTCAGTGGTAAACAGTTTTTAACTAGAGACTGTCCCTTCACCCAAATTCATAATAGCTCCCCTAAGAACTTCAATTCAAACAAACGTTTCTATCACAGCAGTACTTTTGGTTTGCTCTACTGAAAAACTTCACTTCACACTGAGGGTGAAATTACCGTATTTAGCTGCTGTAAAGCTCTTCGCCAATACTGCACAGCTATTAGGTGATATAAGGTATTTTTCTAAAGGAGCTAGTAAAGCCAAAAGCGGCACAGCTCCGAACTCTTATTTCCTCACTGTTTGCATTAAGCCAGTGACAAAAACCTCAAATACTAATCAAGCCATTTTCATTCTGGTTCTTTTATAGGAACGTCATTGGAGCTGACCTTCCTTAGTTCCACGATCCTTACCAGACGCTCTGTAACCACCGAGCTTCATTCTCCTCTTGTGAAAAAACACAAACATGTCCTCGACCCCATATTAACACAGGATCGGGACCCTTCCATAATCCTGAGCAGGGATCTTTCCATTTCACTTGAGTTTCAGGATTTAGTATTTTCACTTCATTAGCTTTAACTCCTGATGTTATAGCAACGGTGATATTTAGCATTAATTTCTTATAGGGAACTTTCAGGTGAAGCAACTCTTTTGTAAGACAGCTAGATTTTCTGAAGTTTGTTTCCCATTTATAAACCAGTCATTTCTTTTTCGAATATCTGTTTCCTGGTCTCCTTATTAGATTTGCAAAGGGATTACTCATTGCAGGCAGTTTGTTCAAAAAGCAAAGAACTTTTTTAATTTCAACATAAGCTTCTTCATATCTAAGACAAAGTTCAGTGTATAAACTGCTTTCCCTTGTTTTAAGGATTTTAAAATGGCTTGTTTGCTCTTAAAGGTAGCTTTTGTCATCCAACTACTGTAAATATTTGCACAGCTATTAGGGTAAATAAGGCATTTTACCAACTCAGCCCCAAACCACGAAGCACTTAGTTCCATATCCTTTCAATCTTTCATTGGAACTGATATTTAAACCCTTAGACGATTTTCCTGCTTATTCTTTGAAAAGCTGTATTTTAAGATTACCATGAACGTATTTTCGAGCTGACAAAAGTGTTTCAGGGCAATGTTGCCATCTTTAGCAGAAAAACTACCTTTCCCAGAATGCATTTCCCTTATATCAGTCCATAATAATAACAGTCCCTTATATCATTTCCCATATTTCTTTTCGGGTCTGAGAGTCAACTGGTTCTCTTTTACTAGACTTGCTTACAAATTCTTGCCTGGGAGGTTTGAACAAAGTTTTTTGCTTTTGCAACGGGAGATTTGAACAAGCATTTTACATTTTCAGCTATGGCACATTGGGAGATTCCTATTCTCTCCTCAGCTGGTTTCAACAGGTGTCTCTCCTTGATTTGACACTGGCCCCCAGATCAGAACCGCACCTGCCTGGTTAGCGAGCATTGAGGCTGGCATTCCTGATAGCAACTTTCCTCAGGGCTTGTGTTTGTTTTAGCCAGTCAGTGAAAAACAAGATCATGTGAAAGAGCTTTTCCATAGCTCTTTCAGAGAGATTTTCTCCCACTGATTTTATTCTCATTTTGCTTGTTCCCTCCCCCCCCCCCCAGATGCAGAGCTTCAGGTACCTACCTGTCTGCGGCTCTGTACCTCTGCTAGCTGCCTTTGGAGGTAGGGACTTTCTCCCCCCCCCCCCAATCTGCCTCAAACTCTAGCAGCTTGGTCATGCATTTTCTGGGGAGGAATCTGTCCCCTCTGTTTCTTCAGAGTCTTTCTCCCTGACAGTATCCAGTTTGGTCTCAATTTATCCCCTCTACCCCAGAAACAGTTTCCGACACTACAGTGGCAGCTTTCCCTGCTACTAAAGGTAGGGGCTTTTGTCCGTTTGTTTTCGGGGTCTGTGTGGTTTGCATACAGACTGAAAATCTAACAAGGGAGGTTTTTGCCATTTCTAAACTTCCATTATGATAGGTGCTTTGCCTCATCAAGCCTTCACCTGGCCCAGTCCCCCAGTGGGTTGTGTTTGCTTGTCTGGGTGCTCAAGGACAGAGCTTATGCCAGAGGCAATCACCCCTCAGGGCTACACTCCCTCATCTCACCAGGAGTCAGTTGAAACAAAGCTTTTCTCAAAGAGATTCTTTCTCTGACAGAAAAGAAAGCTTTTCTCCTGGATAGTTCTGTTCTGCCCTGGCTGGGCTCTTTCCCCAGACAGCGTTCTGACTCAGCAGCACAACTGCTTCAGACACAGTTCAGCTTTACTGTTTTCCCAGAAAGGTCCTTTCTCTGATAGGAAAGCTTTTCTCAGATTTCTTTTTGCAGCTGCGGACCTATCAACCGGGACTTGTAGGAAAGCAGGCAACTGTGCTGTTCCCACCGGCTTTAGTTTTGTTTGTTCATTGGCAATCTTCCCCTGGGTCCTGCACCTTCCTGCCTCAGCTCTGTGCTCCAGGAAGTTTGCAACTGCAGGAATCCTAGTATCCCTGAAATGCACTCCAACTCAGAGACGCTGGCCAGTCGCCTCTGGGTTTTTGCTCAGAAGCGAGGATACAATGCTAACAGAGTTTGCATTGCTTCAGGGGATCTTTGCATTAGGACTTTTAGGAGCACCTTTTCATTCTGAAACACTCACTCAAACAAAACTCTTGATGCCTCAGCTTGGCTGTAACTGAAAAGCTTGGTTTTTCTGCTTTTCTCAGGCAAAGTTTCCGGCCCTTTGGGCTCTCTGTAGCTTTTCACCCTTACTCTCCCAAGCGTTTCCCTCAGGGTACTCTGACCCACTGTCTTTTACTAGCTTGAAGAAACAGAGCTTAGAAGAGGTTTTTAGGAACTTGTCCTTGCCTCCTGAATTGCAGGGAGGATTTTTAAAGCTTGAAAGAACTTAGAGAGGTTTTGCTGTCTTAAGAGCTTTGTTGTTTTCCCTTAGAGCTAATCACAGGTGGTCCCCATACTAATATCTTCAGGTGATTCTAATTTGTTTTCCTTCTGAGAGAAAATTAAAGGCTTTAGTTTTTAAGTTTTTTAAGAGAGCTTTTGAGAAAGATTAAAGCTTTTTGGAGAGATTTTTCCCCCCAAATTTTCCAAGAAAAGCTTTAGAGTTTAAGAGAAAGATTTTTTTCCCCCAGGAGAAAGACCAACTTTTCCCAAAACTTCCCAACTTTAAATTTTGACTTCTTACACCCCCATTTTTGCCTCAGGGAGAAAACACTTTCTCCTGCCCCTTGGATTTATCATTTCAGCTGTCCCCAGGTCAAAAACTTCAATAGGAAGCTTTTTTTTCTTCCCTATAAGCTCAGAGAAGAGCTTTTTTACTACCCCTGAAGCCCAAAGAAAGATTTTTTTCCCCAGTTTGCATTCATAGCCCCCAAAGTTAGAAAATTGAAGAGTTCTTCTGTCTAGTTGCCTTACTTATTTTTCTTACACTATCTTACACTTCTAAGTTTTTCCTACACTATATTACTACCCTATACCTTATACTTATTTTTCACAGAAATTGAGAAAGGGATAGAAGATAGAAAATTTTGACAGAAGAGAATTTCACTGCAGCATCGGACATCCTTCCAGTCTGCTTTCCTTTTCTCTTGAGGATAAAACCCCTGCCTCCCAAAAATATATATGAAAAATATATTTTTTTTCCATAACACCGGCATGCCTTTCCACTGGCAGGGCTGACAGCACTTTCACCAAAAACTCTGTAATAAAACTATTATTTTCCTTTATCTTTAGTCCCTATTACTTTGTCTTTAGTCCCTGTTTATTTGTCTTTAGTCCCCCCTTTTTTTGTTCCCCTTTTTTTCTTTAGTCCCTTTTTTTTCTTTTTTCTTTAGGCGCCATTCTGTGGGGTGTTTACCCACCACCCCCACAGTTCCCCAGAGTTTTCTTGAGTGCAATCAGCAGGAAATATTAGATAGAAGGATTTATTGCAGAGAATATCACGGAGATAAACAGATAGAAAATAAAGGATAGCCTCGAGAGGGCCTGGAACCTATTCCAATGGGCCCTGACTGTCTCTGGCCCAGGGTTTTTATAGAGACGCCAAGGGGTGGAGCAAAAGACCTCCTCCCCCAGCACAGCCAAGTGCAGACCATCTCAGACACCTGCACTCAGGCCCGTGGTCCTGATCATCCTCTATTTGGACCTGCTGGATAAAGCCACAAGGAACCCAAGAACAGGCTCCCATACCTCACTCAGGATGATTTTTTCTAGACCCATCCATTTGCCTGCAAACCTCATGATGTCATTGTTTTTCTCTGCTGAGTAGTACTCCATTGTGTATATGCCATAATGTATTTATCCATTCTTCAGTTGGAGGGCATCTAGGTTGTTTCCAGGTTCTGGCTATTACAAACAATGCTGCTATGAACATAGCTGAGCAAGTGCTCTTGTGGTATGATTGAGCATTTCTTGGATATATGCCCAAGAGTGATATAGCTGGATCTTGGGGGAGATTGATTCCCAATTTTCTAAGAAAGCGCCATATTGATTTCCAAAGTGGTTGTACAAGCTTGCATTCCCACCAGCAGTGGAGGAGAGTTCCCCTAGTTCCACATCCTCTCCAGCATAAAGTGTCTTCAGTGTTTTTGATCTTAGCCACTCTGACAGGCGTAAGGTGGTATCTCAGAGTTGTCTTGATTTGCATTTCCCTGATGATTAGGGAAGTTGAGCAATTCCTTAAATGTCTTTCAGCCATTTGGGATTCCTCTGTTGAGAATTCTCTGTTTAGTTCTAAAGCCCATTTCTCAATTGGACTGTTGGTCCTTTTGATGTCTAATTTCTTGAGTTCCTTATATATTCTGAATATCAGTCCTCTGTCAGATGTGGGGTTGGAGAAGATCTTTTCCCATTCTGTAGGCTGTTGCTTTGCCTTGTTGACCGTATCCTTTGCTCTACAAAAGCTTCTCAGTTTCAAGAGGTCCCATTGATTGATTGTTTCTCTCAGTATCTGTGCTACTGGTGTTATATTTAGGAAGTGATCTCCTATGCCAATGCATTCAAGACTACTTCCTACTTTCTCTTCTAGCAGGTTCAGAGTAGCTAGATTTATGTTGAGGTCCTTGATCCACTTGGATTTGTTTTGTGCACAGTGACAGATATGGATCTATTTGCAGCCTTCTACACGTTGATATCCAGTTATGCCAGCACCATTTGTTGAGGATGCTTTCTTTTTTCCATTGTACCCTTTTGGCTTCTTTGTCAAAAATTATATGTTCATAGGTGTGTGGGTTAATGTCAGGGTCTTCAATTCGATTCCATTCGTCCACATGTCGGTTTTTATTCCAATACCAAGCTGTTTTTATTACTGTAGCTCTATAGTAGAGCTTGAAGTCAGGGATTGTGATGCCTCCAGAGGTTGTTTTATTGTACAGGATTCTTTTGGCTATCCTGGGTTATTTGTTTTTCCATATGAAGTTGAGTATTATTCTTTCCAGGTCTGTGAAGAATTGTGTTTGTATTTTGATGGGGACTGCATTGAATCTGTAGATTGCTTTTGGTAAAATTGCCATTTTTACTATGTTGGTCCTGCCTATCCATGAGCATGGGAGATCTTTTTATTTTCTGACATCTTCTTCAATTTCTTTTTTCAGGGACTTAAAGTTCTTCTCATATAGGTCCTTCACTTGCTTGGTTAGTGTTATCCCAAGGTATTTTATGTCATTTGTGGCTATTGTAAAGGGTGATATATCTCTGATTGCCTTCTCAGCTTCATTGTCCATTGTATATAGGAGGGCTACTGATTTTTTGAGTTGATCTTGTATCCTGCTATGTTGCTGAAGGTGTTTATAAGCTTTATCAGTTCCTTGGTGGAATCTTTGGGGTCACTCAAGTATACTATCATGTCATCTGCAAATAGGGAAAGCTTGACTTCTTCCTTTCCAATTTGTATCCCCTTAATCTCCTTATGTTGTCTTATTGCTCTGGCTAGAACTTCAAGTACTATATTGAATAAGTATGGGGAGAGTGGACAGCCTTGCCTCGTTCCTGATTTTAGTGGAATTGCTTTGAGTTTCTCTCCATTTAATTTGATGTTGGCTGTTGGCTTGCTGTAAATTGCCTTTATTATGTTTAGGTATGTTCCCTGTATTCCTGATTGCTCCAAGACTTTTATCATGAAGGGGTGTTGGATTTTGTCAAATGCCTTTTCTGCATCTAGTGAGATTATCATGTGGTTTTTTTTCTTTGAGTTTGTTTATATGGTATATTACATTGATGGACTTTCATATGTTGAACCACCCTTGCATCCCTGGGATGAAGCCTACTTGATCATGGGGGATAATTGTTCTGATGTGTTCTTGGAGTCTGTTTGCCAGTATTTTATTGAGTATTTTTGCATCAGTGTTCATGAGGGAGATCGGTCTGTAGTTCTCTTTCTTTGTTGTATCCTTGTTTGGTTTAGGAATCAGGGTAATTGTAGCCTCATAGAAGGAGTTTGGTAATTTTCCTTCTGTTTCTATTATGTGGAACAATTTAGAGAGTATTGGTATTAATTCTTCTTTGAAGATCTGGTAGAATTCTGCACTGAAACCATCTGGTCCTGGGCTTTTTTTGGTTGGGAGACTTTTAATGACTGTTTCTATTTCCTTGGGGTTTGTTATTGGACTATTTAAATAGTTTATCTGGTCTTGATTTAACTTAGGTATGTGGTACCTATCCAGAAAAAAATGTCCATTTCTTTTAGGTTTTCCAGTTTTGTGGAGTAGAGGTTTTTGAAATATGACCTGATAATTCTCTGGATTTCCTCAGTGTCTGTTGTTATGTCCCCCTTTTCATTTCTGATTTTGTTGATTTGGATTCTCTCTCTCTGTCTTTGGGTTAGTTTGGATAAGGGCTTGTCTATCTTGTTGACTTTCTCAAAGAACCAACTCTTTGTTTCATTAATTTTTTGTAATATTCTCTTAGTTTCTAATTTATTAATTTCACCTCTCACTTTGATAATTTCCTGGCATCTATTTTTCCTGGGAGACTTTGCTTCTTCTTGTTCTAGAGCTTTCAGGTGTGCTGTTAAGTCACTAGTGTGAGATTTCCCCAACTTCTTTATGTGGGCATTTAGTGCTATGAATTTCCCTCTTAGCACTGCTTTCATAGTGTCCCATAAGTTTGGGTATGTGGTGTCTTCATTTTCATTGATCTCTAGGAAGTCTTTAATTTCTTTCTTTATTTCTTCCTTAACCCATTGGTAATTCAGTTGAGCATTATTCAGTTGAGCATTAATCAATCCATAAGATTGTAGGTTTTCTGTAGTTTTTGTTGTTGTTGAAATCTAACTTTAAACCATGGTGGTCTGATAGAACACAGGAGGTTATTCCAATTGTTTTGTATCTGTTGAGATACAAGGCCAAGTATGTGGTTGATTTTAGAGAAAGTTCCATGGGGTGCTAAGAAGAAGGTATATTCTTTTTTGTTAGGATGGAATGTTCTGTAGATATCTATTAGGTCCATTTTGGTCATGACATCAGTTAATTCCTTTATTTCTGTTAAGTTTCGATTTGGGAGATCTGTCCAGTGGTGAAAGTGGGGTGGTGAGATCTCCCACTATTAATGTGTGGGGTTTTATATGTGGTTTAAGCTTTAGTAATGTTTCTTTTACATATGTAGGTGCCCTTGTGTTTGGGGCATAAATGTTCAGAATTGAAACTTCATCTTGGTGGATCTTTCCTGTGATGAGTATGTAATGCCCTTCTTGATCTCTTTTGATTGATTTTACTTTGAAGTCTATTTTGTTGGATATCAGGATGGCTACACCTGCTTGTTTCTTAAGACCATTTTATTGGAAAGTCTTTTCCCAGCCTTTTATTCTTAGGTAGTGTCTGTCTTAGAATTTGAGATGTGTTTCTTGTATGCAGCAGGAAGATGGGTCCTGCTTTCGTATCCATTCTGTAAGCCTTTGTCTTTTCATAGGTGAATTAAGTCCGTTGATATTAAGGGATATTAACGACCAGTGATTGTTCATCCCTGTTATTTTTGGTGGTAGTGTGTGTGTACTTCTCTTCTTTGGGGTTTGCTGCTGTAGCTTTATCTATTGCCTGTGTTTTCGAGTGTGTATCTGACTTCCTTCGGTTGGAATTTTCCTTCTAGTGCTGTCTGTAGGGCTGGGTTTGTGGATAGGTATTGTTTAAATCTGGCTTTGTCTTGGAATGTCTTGTTCCTTCCGTCTATGATGATTGAAAGTTTTGCTGGGTATATTAGTCTGGGCTGGCATCCATGGTCTCTTAGTGTCTGCATTACATCTGTCCAGGTACTTCTGGCTTTCAAAGTCTCCATTGAGAAATCGGGTGTTATTCTGATGGGTTTGCCTTTATAGGTCACTTGGCCTTTTTCCTTGGCTGCTCTTAATATTCTTTCTTTATTCTGTACATTTAGTTGTTTAATTATTATGTGTTGAGGGGACTTTTTTGGGGGTCTAGTCTGTTTGGTGTTGTATAGGCTTCTTGTATCTTCATAGACATTTCCTTCTTTAAGTTGGGAAAGTTTTCTTCTATGATTTTGTTGAATATATTTTCTGTGCCTTTGAGTTGGTATTCTTCACCTTCTTCTATCCCTATAATTTGTAGATTTAGTCTTTTCATGGTGTCCCAAATTTCTTGGACATTTTGGTTCATGACTTTGTTGGCTTTAGTGTTTCCTTCAACTGATGAAACTATTTCTTCTACTGTATCTTCAATGCCAGAGATCCTTTCTTCCATCTCTTGCATTCTGTTGGTTATACTTGCATCTGAAGTTCCCGGTCTTTTACTCAGATTTTCTATTTCCAGCATTCCCTCTGTTTGTGTCTTCTTTATTTTTTCTATTTCCCTTTTCAGTTCTTGGACTGTTTCCTTTATTTGTTTCATTGCTTTTTCATTATTTTCTTCCAGTACTTTATTGTTTTCTTCCAGGACTTTATTGTTTTCTTCTAATTTGTTTGCCCTTTCCTCTACTTGTTTACAGCATTCTTCCCATTCTTTTGTCTTTTCCTCTACACAAGCCTCTACCTTCTTCATGATGTTATTCATAAGGCTGTTTTCTTCTGCTTCTTCCAATTTTTGATGTTCAGGTCTAGATGTTGGAGGTGGGCTAGTTTCTGGTGATGCTGTATTGCTCTTCATTTTGTTGTATGTATTTCTGCCTTGTCGTTCGTTCTTGGTCTTATCAGTGTACTTGGTTCAGAAAGAGCTGACAGATTCAGGAAGTCTCTCTATCTTGTCCAGATGGGGGCTCTCTTGTCCAAATGGAAACTCCGGGGCAGGATGGAAGCTCTTATCTGGACCGGAAGTCTGGGGCAGGATGAGAGCTTTTGTCCAGACAGGAAGTCTGGGGTAGGATGTGCGCTCTTGTCCAGAAGGATGTGTGCTCTTGTCCAGAAGGGAAGTCCAGGTCAGGATGTGAGCTCTTGTCCAGAAGGGAAGTCCAGGGCAAGATGGGAGCCCTCTCTGGTCCAGAAGGGAAGTCAGGGGCAGGATGGGAGCTGGGGGGTGGTCTCTAAGTCTCAGGAAGTGGCTGGGGTCTCGGGCAGATGGGCGTGGGGGCAGGGCATGGAGATTTCAGGGGCTACCGGGGTCTTGGAGAAGGGGATCCTTCCCGGTGGGGCTAGAAGGGGACCTGCCCAGTGGCCAGAACCTGGGGCCAAGTTGGGCAGTTCTTCCCAGAGTGGCTGGTGCCCAGGGATGGGGTCTGGGTTGGGCCCAGATACTCACCTCTGGTCTAGAAGGGAAGTCGGGGGCAGGATCTAATTTCTTGAGTTCTATATATTCTGGATATCAGCCCTCTGTCAGATGTGGGGTTGGTGAAGATCTTTTCCCATTCTGTAGGCTGTTGCTTTGTCTTGTTGACCGTGTCCTTTGCTCTGCAAAAGTTTCTCAGTTTCAAGAGGTCCCATTGATTGATTGTTTCTCTCAGTGTAAATTTTAGAAATATTAAGAAGCAACCAAAGGGAATTTAAATTCCTAAGCTTGTTAGCTATGATATTATAGTGTTTAGTACTCTGCTATCAGAATTTTATTGGTTAGTGTTAAAGTTATGAAGTCATATAGTGAGAGGAGGTGGGAATCTGGAAAATACTGTTCTTTCTATTATTATCAATTAGTCTTCCTATCTTCACCTGAGACAAACCTTAACACACCTGTTTCCTTTCATTACCTTGGTATCACTTCAGCATCCAGGAGACAAGTGATTGATTGCTGAGGTCATTTAACAGTAATAAACTGTTAAATTAAAGTCTATTTTTGCAGAGTCCAGATCCTTTTGAGTCTGGGGGTGTGAATACCTTTGGAGTATTACTGTTTCTTACCACCCGAGTGTGTTTGATGGTCCTTGCACCTCCAGCTCCATGGCTGACAGTGGCCCTGTAACAGTCAGCTGAGTAGTTAGAAATTTGAATATGTTATTAGAGACATAGAGGGAAACTGAAGAAGTAGAGTGTTGTAAGTAGAGACAGGAGAATGCAAAGGGGGAATCAGGAAGAAAAACATATGGGGTTCCCAGTCCAGTGAGATTGAGTATGGTTGTGGGATTAAGCCTCATTCTTCTGGAATTGGAGACGAGGCAACTGATCTCAGTGTCCTCTGAAACTTAAGAGAGTGGGGCCCTGTTTGTGTCACTGTGTATGAGGAGGAATTACCCTGAGGTAGGGTAGGATAAAAGGTTTTAGATGAGATAAGCGAATCCAGTGAGGAAAGCCCTCAAGCTTAGCAGCTGTGGGGGTTACAAAAATTACCTTGAAGCATACCTGCCATTTAGGGGGAAAGGGTGAGGGGCGTTGGTCTCGGAAAGAAAGAAGGACCTGATCCCTGATGTTGATTAGAGGTGGGCAGGGGTTGTCACATGGCCAGGGTATGGAATGGTCAGTACAATTCCATAGGAAAGAATGGAGGTGATAGAGTAAGGGGGTGAGCAGGTGGTCAGGAAGGGGCAAAGGTTTGGATGGAAGGCCAGGGGTTAGAACTAGCCTCTAATAAATGAGTCCAAATGGCGAAATTGAAAGGAGTTGCTTGGAAAGAGCTCAGATCCTGAAAAGAGCTAGAGGCAATAGTTTTACCCAGTCAAGGTGAAGTTCCTGTGACATCTTAACAAGAATATTTTTTAAGAAGTGGTTAATTTGTTCTACCTTTCCTGAGGATTGAGGATGGTACAGGGTATGGAAATACCAAAGGATGTTAAGAGCTTTAGAAAAGGTTTGGGAAATCTGAGAGGTGAACTCTGGGCCACTGTCAGATGGGAGGGAGGTGGGGATCCCAAATCAGGGGATAATCTCTTGAAGAAGGTCAGAGACTGTCTGAGCCCATTTATTAGTAACTGGAAAAGCCTCAACCCAGCTCAAGAAGGTATCCACTAGGACCAAGAGATATTTAACCCATCTGATGGTGGGCATGTGGGTAAAATCAAGTTGCCAGTCAGTCCCTGGAAGGGAGCCCCTAGCCTGGTGGGTAGGAAAAGGGTGGCTCCGATATTTGGAATTAGGACCTGACTTTTGATAAATTTTACAAAAGGCAGTAATAGCTTTTAAGAACTGTAGGTCCTCAGGGTTGGGTTGTAGGTGAACCTTGACAAAATGAGACACAGCCTGACTATCAGGATGAAAGAACTAGTATAGATATGACAGAATTTGCTGAGTATCAGGGGTGGCTGTGAGGATGTGGGTTGTAGTGTATGGATTCCCTGCAGTGGGTGGGATGGCTGGAAGGCTACTGTCCTAGCTGCCTGGTCAGCTTGGTTATTTCCTTCAGAGATGATGGAGCTGTCAGTGTGATGAGACTGGCAGTGAGTAATTCCTATAGCTTTGGGGAGATGGGAAGCTTTTAGCATGGTCATTATTTGGCCTGAGTTAGATATGGATTCTCCCTTTGCTGTAAGGAGCCCACGCTCTTTCCAGATGGCAGTGTGGGACAGGAGGATATGAAATAAAAAGCATATTTGGAGTCTCTGTAAACATTTAGGGATTGCCCCTGTACCAATTGGAAGGCACGGGTGAGAGCTATTAGTTCAGCCTGTTGATAAGTAGTGTGGGCACAGAGTGCCTGTGCTTCAACTACCCAGTATCTGACACTATGGCATAGCCTGCTTTATGAGTCCCCTCACATAAAAAGGAGCTGCCATCTGTGTACCAGGTATAAGCAGCCTGAGGCAATATGCCAACCTGTATGTGAAGGATGGGGCAATAGCTCCTCTAGGGTTTCAATGCAGGAATGAGATAGGGACCAGTCAGTATTAGGTTGAGGGAGAAGGTCTGAGATCTTAAGAGATGAGCAAGTTAGGAAAGTGAGTGTGGCATCTTCCAGTAGTGCCACTTGGAGAGAAAGAACTCGGGAAGGAGGTAGAGTTTGTAAGCCTTTATAAGTTAAGAGATGGGACAGGTTATGGTGGGAGAAGTAGTGGTAGGTGACCCAAAGTTTAGTTTCTTTGATTCATAAATAAGGAGCTCAGCAGCTGCTAAAGCACATGTGCAGGGTGCCCATCCCCGAGTGGTGAGGTCCAGTTTTTCTGACATGTATGCTACAGGTGCAAAGGAGGGTCCCAGCTGGTGTCCTAGGGCTCCAAGAGCAAATCCCTCCATTTCTGTTACATAGAGGGAGAAGGGACAGGTTAGGTCTGGGAGATGGATGACTGGAGCCTGGAGGAGAACCTGTTGGAGCTTCTGAAAGGGTTTAATAATGGGGTGAAGGAGAGGTTCATGTGGGAAGCCAAGTGCTGCCTCATGTAAGGGGTAGGTAAGGAGGAAAAAAGATGGGATTCGGGACCATAGGAAGCCAGCTATTCCCAGAAATGATAAAATCTCCTATTTAGTAGAGGGGACTGCAAGAGACTAGATTAGGTTCTTTCTATCTAAAGTAAAGCCTTGTGGGTTGAGGTAATAGTTAGACCTAAATAGATGACCTGAGGAGTATACAGCTGAACCTTGGAAGGCAAGACTATAAGCTTGGCTGGACAAGAAATTCAGGAGAGCAGAGCTGTTAGTTTGGATAATTTGTAATGACAGGCTGCAAAGTAGAATGACATCTATGTACTGTGTGAGTTTAGAGTCAGGGAGAGACAAAGAGAGCAAGTCAGAGGCTAGGGCCTGACCAAATAGGTGTGGGCTCTCCCTGAATCCCTGTGGCAAGACAGTCCAGGTCAGCTGCATGGACAGGTGAGTGTCAGGGTCAGTACAGGTAGAGGCAAAAGTATTTTTAGACTGAGGGCTGAGAAGACTAGAGAAGAAAGCATCCTTGAGATCCAGAACTGAGAAATGGGAGATTCCCAAAGGGAAGTGGAGAGGAGTGTATAAGGATTGGGGACTAAGGGGTAGAGGGAGACCACTGCAGAATTAATGAGCCAGAGGTCTTGAACCAGGCAGTAGGTTTCATTAGACTTTTTTTCCTTTTATTTTATTTTACAATACCATTCAGTTCTACATATCAGCCAAGGATTCCCTTGTTCTCCCTCCTCCTGTCTCCCTCCCCTTACCCCCAGCCGATCCCCCATTCCCACCTCCTCCAGGGCAAAGCCTCCCTGGAGGACTGAGATTGACCTGGTAGACTCAGTCCAGGCAGGTCCAGACCCCTCCTCCCAGATTGAGCCAAGCGTCCCTGCATAAGTCCCAGGTTTCAAACAGCTAACTCATGCAACGAGCCCAGGACCTGGTACCACTGCCTAGATGCCTCCCAAACAGATCAAGCCAATCAACTGTCTCACCTATTCAGAGGGCCTGATCCAGTTGGGGGACCCTCAGCCTTTGGTTCATAGTTCATGTGTTTCCATTCGTTTGGCTATTTGTCCCTGTCCAACCTTGGTTTCAACAATTCTTGCTCATATAAACCCTCCTCTTTCTCGCTAATTAGACTCCCGGAGCTCCACCCGGGGCCTAGCCATGGATCTCTGCATCCAGATTCCTCAGTCCTTGAATGGGGTTTCTGGCATGACTATTAGGGTGTTTGGCCATCCTATCACCAGAGTAGTCAGTTCTGGCTGTCTCTCCACCATTGCCAGCAGTCTATTGTGGGGGTATGTAGATGTAACCAACCGTCTTATTAAATAAGAAACACAGAGCCAATGTAAAAGAGAAAGCCAAGAGGTCAGAGCTCAGAGCTAAAATCTCACCCTTCCTCCTGCGGTGGTCCTAGCTCTCCAAAAGAGCCCTATTTCCTGTGTGTATGTCTTTAAATAATCTTTCTGTTCTGCCTTCTCATTGGTTGTAAACCTAAACACATGACTGCCTCGTCACTGCCTGTAAGTACAGCCCTCTAGGTCTTAAAGGTGTATGTATCTAATGCTGGCTGTATCCCTGAACACACAGAGATCTATGGGATTAAAGGTGTGCGCCACCACTGCTATGCTCTTTCTATGGCTCTAATAGCTCTGACCCCCGGACAACTTTATTTATTAACATACAATTAAAATCACATTTCAGTACAAATAGAATACCACCATAGGGGTATCTTTGTGGATTTCTGTGGGCCTCTCTAGCACCCAAGAAATGCTCAATCATACCACAAGAGCACTTGCTCAGCTATGTTCATATCAGCATTGTTTGTAATTGCCAAAACCTGGGAACAACCTAGATGCCCTTCAACTGAAGAATGAATAAATAAATTGTGGCACATATACACAATTGAATACTACTCAGCAGAGAAAAACAATGACATCATGAGGTTTGCAGGCAAATGAATGGATGGATCTAGAAAAAAAATCATCCTGAGTGAAGTAACCCAGACTCAGAAAGACAAATATGGTATGAACTCACTAGTATCAGGAGGATACTAGAGGTGGAACAAGGATGACTGGACTGCTACTCACATCACCAAGGAGGCTACCTGGAAAACAGGACCCCAAGAAAGACACGAGGATCGCCCAATGACGGAGAAATGGCTGAGATCTACATGAACAACCTGGACATGAGTGGGAGTAATAAAGGGCGAGGGTCAAGGGAAAGAGCCTGTGGGAGCGGGAGATCCCAGCTGGATCAAGAACAGAGAGGGAGAACAAGGAATAGGAGACCATGGTAAATGAAGACCACATGAGATAAGGAAGAAGCAAAGTCCATTAGACTTTTTAACTGAAAGTATAGGGGTGTTAAAAGGAGAAGAGCTGGGGTGAAGAGACTTTTTTCTTAGAAGTTCAGAGATGATAGTTTTAAGTCCCCTAAGGCTCTGGAGTGAGAGTAGGTTCTGAGCTTGGGTGATATATCTGGTAGAGTCCTGTAACTAGATGACAAAGGGGGAATGGTGCCTAGTAACAGAAGGGTTGGGGTGTCCCAGACTTGGGGGTCCACCTGAGAGGCTGGCAAAGGAAATGATATGTTAGAACCAGTAGGGTGGGTGGCTAGGAGGAAGAGAAGAGCTGCTGGCAAGTCTGGGGTCAGGCGAATGGGAGGAGCAAACGAAATGGAAGCTCCTACTTTGGCTAAAAAAATATCTTCCCATTAGGGGCAAGTTGGCATGACCAAAAATGCATGGTGAGAGGGATACCCCTGAAGACACAATTGAGTGGTAGGGTATGATAAGGCAAGTAAGGCTGTCCCCTACCCTGACAACAGGGAGATGAAAAGGAGATGTGGGTCCCTAAAACTCCCTCAGGGTTAAGTAAGTAGGCCCAGTACCCATGAGGAAGGAAGTGGATCACCCTGATAATGGTTACCCGCAGCTCCCTGTGGGAGATGACAGTGGTCAGAGTCCAGGCACTCTCAGTCATCCACAGCCTTGCCTAGAAGGATGGCTGGAGGGTGCTCTACATTTGATGTCCCCATGCCATGAGGTGTGCAGGGCAGTCCACTGACCAATGTCCTTCTTGGTAGCACTTTGGACAGTACCCAGGCAGCCCACATGGGGCAGGGCAAGTCAGAGCCCAGTGGCCCTCTTGACCACATTTAAAACAGGGACCTGGGGGCCCTTGGGCAGTCACAGGAGCCAGTTAGATGGCCTTGGCCAGCATTTGATATTTCTGTTTATGGGCTTTCTCATCTCTCCCATGGCACACCTTAAAAGCTAGCACTAAGACTTCTGCCTGTAGGGCCAGATGCCCTCTCCCCAGATACTTAAGCTTGGCCCTAATGTTGGGGAGGCTCTGGGAAGAGTAATGGGTCATAAGGAGCTGTCTGGCCTCTGGGCTCTCAGGATCTAGATTAGTGTACTGTAAGAGGGCCTTTGTAAGTCATTCTAGTAAGTGAGACAGATTTTCCTGTCTGTCCTAAACTATGTCTTGAAGCTTTATTTAGTTTACTGGTTTGAGGGCAGCCTTACAGAGACCCACTAGGAGGCAAGTCATAAACTGATCCCTAGCTAGAGAGCCACCTGGGGTGTTACAATCCCAACATGGGTTTCAGCACTGGGAGGATGTGCTGCATATTAGTCTGGTAGATCTCATCTGCATGCTTTTTAGCCTGTTCCCAAACTCACCTGTGCTCCTCAGGAAGTAGGTTATTAGTTAAGAGCATGAAAGGTGAGATTATAAGATTAGGTGATATATTGGAATTCTTTTACAAAAGAGGTAGAGTTGGATGTCTAAGAACCCAGTTTCATTTATTTTATTTTCTTTTTTTATTTTTTATTTTGTTTTAATTTTATAATTTAATTTAATTTTACATATCAGCCACAGATTCCCTTGTTCTTCCCCCTCCCCCCACCCCCCCACCCCTGCCTTCCCCCAGTCACCCCCCACTCCCATGTCCTCCAGGGCAGAGACTCCCCTGAGGATTGAGTTCACCCTGGTAGATTCAGTCCAGGCAGGTCCAGTCCCCTCCTCCCAGGCTGAGCCAAGTGTTCCTGTATAAGTCCCAAGTTTCAAACAGCCAATTCATGCACTGAGTATAGGACCCGGTCCCACTGCCTGGATGCCTCCCAAACAGATAAAGCTAATCAACTGTCTCACTTATCCAGAGGGCCTGACCCAGTTGGGGGCTCCTCAGTCTTTGGTTCATAGTTCATGTGTTTCCATTAGTTTGGCTATTTGTCCCTGTGCTTTATAGAGCCTGAACAAACCTACTCTGATGATAGGATGGCCAAACACCCTAATTGTAGTGCTAGAAAGCCCATCCAATGACTGAGGGAACCAGATGCAGAGATCCACAGCCAGGCCCCAGGTGGAGCTCCAGGAGTCCAATTGGTGAGAAAGAGGGGGGTTTGTATGAGCAAGAATTGTTGAGACCAAGGTTGGATAAAGCCCAGTTTCTTTTCTATCTGAGAGAGTTCTGCCAGTGAGAAAGGAACGTGTCCTTAACCAGCCCATCCACCCCACTACCTCTCACAAAGGAAGGATGGCAGCTGGATTGGTTTGACTGGGGTGGGGTTCCTTAGCAGCTCAAGAATATGTGACAAGGTGAGTAAAGGTGGGAGCCAGAGTGGGGCAGTTGGAGCGCCCAGTACGGGAGGGGAGGGAGGGGCTGGAGGAGCGGAAGGAGCAGTCATTGGAGAAGAGGAAGGAGTGGGGGGGTTGGACAGGCGGGGGTTTGTTAGCAGGGTCTAGAGCAGTAGTGAGAGCTTCCTCTGGTTCAGGTTGCACAGCCAGCAGCGTGTGGGCAGGTGAACAGGAATCAAGGAGAGCGGGTTTGGAGCTGAGACAGAGAAAAGCTTGGCTATAAGGTAACTTTCCATCTGCCCATTCAATGACAGAAGTTAGATAGCTCCTGTAGAATATCAGAGTCCAACAAGCCATTATGTGGCCATTTTTTATTGTTATCTAAGTAATATTTAGGTCATTTTTTTAGTGCAGAGGCGGATAAGCTTAGAAGTCTGTAAGTAGGACATTAAGCTTAAAGGTTTGAGGGTTTCTAAAAGGTTTCCCAGAGGAGCTGTGGGGCTTATGGGATATTGATGCCAGACTTTATCACAAAAGTGAACAAATTTGAAGCCTTTCAGATCAGGTGCCAGATGGAGAGGCTAGAGGTTTCTATGGATGACACTGTTCCCATAGGTGGGTGTTGTACCCAGACTCCCCCAAAGACCACCAAGAGACCGAATCAGATACAAAAGCAAAGTCTTTGTATTTTGTTATGAATTAACTCGGGACTCTCTGTCCATCTAATGCAGCCCCAGAGCAGGAGAGACCCTGCTGGGTATTTAAAGGGGGTAAAGCAAGGGGGTAAAACAAGGGGGTTTGGGGTCTATAGCCTACATAGGAGCAGACTCAGGTTTGATGTTTCTTCAATCTGGAGGTGCTGTCCTTGGTCAGTCTGCAGCTGCAAGAAAACTATTATCTCTTTTAGCAGTTGTTATGGCTACTACATGTTTTCTATATCATGACCCTGCTTGCTGTAACTTCTAATTGGTATCATGATCCCACTTGCTGTAACTTTTAATTGGCTTCTTTTACTGTATGAAGACATCTGTCATGGTTTTCCTGTAACTAGACCTAGGCTCAAGGTTGGGGGCTCAAGGGCACATTATGCTGTGCCAGGGGCCTACATTCTGTTGAGTGTTTTCCACAGCCCATCATGGCTGCAAAATAGTCAAGGCAAGGGTCCGGCAGGGGCTTGGGTCCTCAGTGAGGAAGAGGGGAAGGTCCCAGGCCTGTAGTCCAAGATGTCCCCAGAACTCAGGGGGACTGAGTGAGGAAGACACAAGCTGTTCAGTGCACCGTCACCTTACTGGATGGAGGTCAAGGCCTAAAAGCCGAGGAGACTTGGCACCCACTACCAGGGCTTTTGAGCTTCCAAGGGAAGCCAAAAGGCAAAAACCAAGCTCAAAAAATGAAGCCTCACTGAAGGAAAAGGGTCAGAGGTGGGTACCTCCACCTCCAAGAGTACCAGAGACTCGGGGAAGCAGTTGCTCTGCCTGAGGAGGATTGGTGGATCTGTTGTGGATGGACTGGAGATAAGGGATAGGGTCCTAGTGCAGCTTAGATCGGGAGGAGGAGTATGCAAGCCACCAGGACAGTCTACTGAGTCTGGGCACCAATGTTAGGGTTTTGTGGTGGAAGAGCAGCTTGATGGACTGAGGCCAAGGAATACCAAAGCAGATCTCACACAAGAGATGTATTGATGGGGGTAGCAAAAGGTTGCCTCTGAGTAGGACAAAAGAGACAGACAGACAGACAGACAGACAGACAGACAGACAGACAGACAGAATGAGCTGTGATGTCAGGGACTTTATTAAGGTTACAAATGTCAAATTCGGTGGCTGGTGATGATGCGGTTCTGGCAGTGAGACACTGAAGGTGGACTATGATAAGTTTTTACATCCTGATAAGCCTCTCTGCTGACACACCAATCCAAATCAGACCAAATCAGACTGAATTAGAAAAAGCCCTGGTTTAATGGATAAAGCACTCCCAGGTGACTTTCCAGCCCCCATAGAGGATTCAGAGAAGAGAGACTGAAAAACCATGTGTCTGTTTTCTGGGGTGCAGTTTAAATATCCTGTGCAAGTGGTCTTGAGCATCTCTTGGGGAGGAGCTGTGTTTAACAGAGCTTTCTGAAGGGCAGGCACTGGGTGGAGAGGTGGGGCTTTGACCAGAACATTGTAGACTCTTTGGATGTATGGTGTCAGGGGCTGAGGTAGAACTTCCACCAGAGTATTACAGACTCTTTGGATATAGAGGTGCTAGTTCAAGTCTGGTTACATCTTGTGGGCATGGAGCAATGTGGAGAAGCAAGAGAGTCTGAAGTCCATGGGCTCACATTCAGCAGGAGGTGTGAGTGGAGGAGCATCTGGTTATTTGTCATCCTGGAGACCTCAGGATGCAGAGAAGACAAATTGCTAGGAAAAATGGTTTATTATTAACACCTGCCCTAGTTGTGCTAAAAAGATGAATGCACAAGGCAGAAGAGCAGATAGGCCCTTCATTGGGAAATCTTGGAAAACTGGAGAGTGGAGGGTCCCAGCTATTGGACAGACCATATATCCTGAGTAGGTACCCACTTGAGCCTGGAGAGATTGTACCAGCATGGATGTCCCAGGAGCTCGGCAGCCAAGGGGGTGGTGAGGGTCACAGTATAAGATCCTGTCCATTGGGGCTCTAGAGACTTAGGAACTAGCTGTTTGAGGAGTACTCTGTCCCCCAGGGAGGGTGTGGCAGGCTCAGGGGTAGTTGGGTCCATTGTTATGGGGCAGGTAGATAGCTGTCAGCATGTGAATGGAGAAGGGACCTCAGAAGGGAGAGGTAGGAGAGATAACCAGCCAGTGGAGGAGTTTTGGCCAGAAGATGGTGAATGAAGGGGAAGGGTCTTCCATACAGGAGCTCAAAAGGACTCAGGCCTGGAGAAGAGGATGGGGTGGCCCAGAGGTGGGTAAGAGCTATGGGGAGAAGGGAGGGCCAGGATAACCTGAGTTCAATGGAGAGCTTGGTGAGCTGTTGTTTGTTGAGTCCATTGGTCTTCTCAACCTTTCCTGAGAATTGTGGGTGATGGGGAATGTGAAGCTTCCAGGAAATGCTGAGACTCTCCAACACAAGCTCCATAACCCTGGAAGTGAAAGCTGGCCAGCTGGCCATTTGCAGAGTCTATGGCAGGCCAAATCTAGGGATGATGTGGTCCAGAAGTATTTGAGCCACCACATCTGCTGTTTCCCTGCCAATCCTCACCCAGTTGGTGTACTCAAAGCTGGAGTGGAGGCTGATGTATCTGGAGTGCGCCCTGTGTATTGGCCCTGGTACATGTCTAGCAGGAGGAATAGGCCTGTGAAAAACTCAGGAGAGAGTATGGTGGCCAAGGTGAGTGGAGCCCCAAAGCAGCTAAGAATATTACAACCAAGCAAAGTGTGGGGCAAGCAGGTAAGACTAGAAAAAGAGTGAGAAAAGAATCGGCCTGCAAGAATGCATGGAAGTGGCAGGATCTTAAGTGGGAAGGAAAGGGTCCTGTCCACCCCATGACAGAAATTGGTGAGGGAACTGTATGGTGATATTTTATTTGTACTTAAATGTGTTTTTTTTTTGTATATTAATAAATAAAGTTGCCTGGGGGTCAGAACTAATAGCAAGCCATAGCAGAGCTAAGCGTTTATGGCACATGCCTTTAATCCCAGCACTTGGTAGGCAGAGCTAGGTAGATCTCTGTGTGTTCAAGGATACAGCCAGCATTGAAGACATATGCCTTTAATCTCAATACCAACCATAGAAGACCTGGAGGTCTGTACAAACAGACAGTGATGAGGCGGTCATATGTTGGGTTTACAACCAATGAGAAGGCAGAACAGAAAGTCTATCTAAAGACAAAGACACAGGAAGTAGGTCTCTCTTGGCTGAAGAGGCTAGCTGCAGCAGACAAGTAAGGCTCTTAGCTCTGACCTCTTGGCTTTCTTCTTTGCATTGGTTCTGTGTTTTTTATTTAATAAGACAATTGGTTACATCTACATTTGGCGCCCAACATGACAAGAATCCATTAAAAACTACTTGAATTGGCTTGGCGGCAGGTCCGGTTTCCCATCTAGGTGGTTGGCTCCCTAGCCCAGGCTCAGATCGGCTTGGCCTCAAGCCGAACTGACCATAGCCCCAAGCAGTTACACGCAGCTGTTGCCACTCGCTTAAAGCCCGTGCTACAAACAACTAAGGCTTGCCCTGCCAAACAGGACCCCTGCCTGTAAAGCCAACACACACGGTCGAAGCTTAAGGAAGCCAGAGACCAGGCTTGACTCGGCTCAAGCAGGAACACATGGCTGGATTTAAGCTTTAAGCCAGAATTCTGGCTACGCTTTCTTTCTCTCTCTCTCTCTCTCTCTCTCTCTCTCTCTCTCTCTCTCTCTCTCTCTCTCTCTCTCTCTCTCTGGATTCACACCACGGACACTAGGTGGCTGTTTTGAAATTCCCTCAGATTTCTACTGTTCTACACAGACTTGGTAAGTCACTTAACATATCAGATATTTTAAAGGAAACTATTTAAAAGAGAAATTTTTTGCACATTAAAAAAATGGGTTTTATGTGTAAATTGGAAGAAAATTGGGCTTTGTTTGAAATTTTAGGCAGTCTGACAATGGAACAAATATATGAGAAGATTAATGTTGATCAAATTATGCAGTTTATTACTTTTCTTATCCTCATTTTACTATTTAAAAAGATAGTCAATTTAAGTGCCAGGATAACAGTTTTAGAAAAACTTGTTAAAACTGTAAAAATGAATTATAGACAAATACAAATTCAGACAGAAGAAATTAACAGTGAAGTTGTTTCAAGACTGGATTATAAGGTTACAGAAAGAAAGCCTGTTTTCACACAGTCACCCTTAATTTATCTGGTAACTGTACAGCAGTTGCCCGATCAAATGACTACACAAAATATTTGGGCTCCAATTGAAATGTTGGATTTACAAAGGTTTAAGGAGGCAATAGTATCTTATGGCATGCATTCCCCATATGTAAAGCAAATGTTAAACTCTTGGTCAATATACAATAGATTTATAACACAGGACTGGCAGGAGCTGGCAAAGGCTGTTCTGGAACCTGGTCAAAGGCTCCAGTGGCAAATGTGGTTCAGGGATGAGGCTAAAAACATAGAAAAACAATGGAGGGATAAAGGAATACAAGTCTTCCAGGATCTGCTTATTGGAGAAGGCCAATATGCTTCAGTACAAACACAATGTTTATATGATGTCCAAACCCTAATTCTATGTCGAACAGCAGCCTTGAATGCATGGGACAGAGTTGAGGAACCAGGAAAAAAACTGAGTCATTTACAAAGGTTATACAAGCCCAAAAGAATCTTTCACAGATTTTTTACAAAGACTGGCTTCAGCAGTAAAAAGAATGATCCCAGATTCAGAAGCTAGTCATATAATAATTGAATCTTTGGCCTTTGAGAATGTGAATGAAGCATGCAAAAGTATAATCAGGCCACTAAAGGCAAGATCTGCACCTTTGGAAGATTGGATTATAGACACGGTTAATATTGAGGCTCATGAGCATGATGATATGTGGGTAGGAGAAGCAATTTCAAAAGGTTTGAGGAATGTTAGATGTTTTGGATGTGGAAAGCAAGGACATCTGAAAAGGGACTGTAAACAGGTCATTCCTAGAAACAATGTTTCTTCAAGGAACAATGGCAACAGAATGCCCCTTCCTTTTAGAGTATGCAGAAGGTGTGGTAAGAGAAAAAACTGGACCAATGAATGTAGATCAACAAGGGACAGGTAAGGCAATCCTTTGCCTCGGTCTTTGGGAAACTCCAAGAGGGGCCTCATGCAGGCCCCCTTAGCAAATCCAGTTCAAACCTTTCCTGCAGTCATAGAGGAAAACCCTACTCAGAGCAATTCAATAACCAAATGCCTATTAGAATAAATCATGCTGGTCAGGATGATGAAACAGAGAGAATAGAAAATTCAAGAGAAACCATAAAGAAAAATTTTTGGCAAATTTCTATTAATGAACAAAGACCAAAATTAATGATAAAAATAAATGGTATTTTGTTGTCTGGTCTGGTAGACACAGGTGCAGATGTTACCATAACTGCACCAGAATTTTGGCATCCAACTTGGCCTCTTCAGGAGGTAAATGTTCACTGTTAGGAATTAGGACATTATCTCGAGTGAAACACAGTGCAAGATGGCTGGAATGTATAGGTCCAGAAGGACAGAGAGGAAAATTAAAACCATATGTGGCAAACAAAGCTATGAATCTGAGGGGTGGAGACTTGTTGCAACAATGGAATACTCAGATTAACATCCCTCCAATCTCAGAAACAAATCATAAACTAGCACATGTTGCTGAGAGAAATATTAGAAGATATTATTCTAATGAGTGGTCACCAGCCATCCATATTATACAAGACAGGGCACAACAATTGATGATCTTCCAAAGACATCAACAGCTCTACCTTTAAAATGGTTAACAGACAAGCCTGTATGGTCCAGCAATGGCCCTTAACAACAGAGAAACTCCAAGTTTTAGAAGAGCTGGTAGAAGAACAATTAAATGTTCAGCATATTGAAGAATCAACCAGCCCTTGGAATTCTCCTGTATTTTTCATTTAAAAAAATCTGGTAAATAGAGAATGGTAACAAACCTTAGAGCAATTAACAAAGTAATTCAGCCAATGGGCTCTCTACAATCTGGAATTCCTATGCCTACTCTGTTACCAAAAGGATGACCTCTCATAGTTATTGATTTAAAAGATTGTTTCTTTTCAATTCCCTTATAAGAAAAGACAGAGAAAGATTTGCTTTCACGGTGCCTACTTATAATAATTCTCAACCCGTTAAAAGATTTCAATGGAGGGTCCTCCCACAGGGAATGTTGAATAGCCCAACTCTGTGCCAATATTTTGTACAACAGCCATTGGAAGTGGTATGTAAAAAATTTCCTAAATCTATAATTTATCATTATATGGATGATATTTTACTAGCTGACTCAAATGCAGATACTTTAGAAAGAATGTTTGAAGAAGTAAAGAAAATTTTGCCTTGCTGGGGATTACAAATTGCTCCTGAAAAGATACAAAGAGGAGATTCTATTAATTATTTAGGATATAAAATAGAGCTACAAAAAATTAGACCTCAAAAGGTGCAAATTAGGAGAGATAGACTATAGACTCTTAATGACTTTCAAATATTATTTGGAGATATTTCTCATCTACGAACTATAGTTGGAGTAAAAAATGATGAACTGAATAATTTGTTCAAAACCTTAGAAGGTGACAAGGACTTAAATAGTCCAAGAAATTATCACCTGAAGCTGAGAAAGAATTGGCATTGGTAGAAAAGAAAGTACATAAAGGACACGTGGATCATATAGATCCAAAGCTGGATTGCATTTTGGTTATTTTACCTTCTAAGCATTCTCCTACAGGAATATTGATGCAGAGGGATGATATTATATTGAATGGATATTTTTACCAAATAAACTAAATAAAAAATTAAAAACTTATGTGGAAAAAATCTCTGACTTGATTTGGAAAGGAAAATTGAGACTATGTCAATCATCATGAATAGACCCACCAGAAATTGTCATACCTTTAACTAAGGAGGACATTGAAAAATTATGGACAGAAAGTGAACCTTGGCAAAGAGCTTGCAGTAATTATTTGGGAAAAATTAATAGCAAATATCCCAAAAGCAATAGAATTGATCTTGTAAAGAGAGCTGATTGGATCTTGCCTCGAATTGTATGGGGAAAAAAACATATCTGGAGTTCTTACATTTTATACAGATGCCAACAAACAAGGAAAGGCAGGTTACAAATCTGAAATTTAAGTAAAGTGGTTCAAAGTCCTTATAATTCAGTGCAAAAATCAGAATTGTATGCTATACTGTTGGTATTAAAGGATTTTTCAGAACCTCTCAACATAGTAACTGACTCTCAGTATGCTGAAAGAGTAGTATTGCATATTGAGACTGCAGAATTTATCCCTGATGCTTCAGAATTAACTTCACTATTTATTCAATTACAAGATACAATCAGGAAAAGAAGTCATCTTTTATATATAACTCACATCCAATCCCATACTGGTCTGCCAGGCCCTCCAGCACAAGGCAATGATGAGATTGATAAATTATTGATAGAAAATGTGCTGGAGGCCTCAGAATTTCATAAAAAAAAATCATGTCAATAGTAAAGATTTTAAAAAGGATTTTTTTATAACCTGGCAACAAGCCAAAGAGATAGTAAAGAAATGTCCTACTTGTTCCTTCTACAATCAAATCCCATTACCAGCAGAATGTAAACCAAAGGGTACTCAGAGGAATGAAATCTGGCAGATGGACGTATTTCACTTTGCAGAATTTGGAAAATTGAAATATGTACACCATACCACTGATACTTATTCAGGTTTTCAATGGGCAACTGCTTTGAGTTCTGAAAAAGCTGATTCTGTAATCACTCATTTGCTAAAAGTTATGGCCATCATGGGTATACCTGCACAAATTAAAACTGACAATGCACCATCATATGTCTCTGTTAAAATGAAACAGTATTTTGCTTATTACAATAAAGCCTATTACAGGTATACCACATAATCCTACAGGTCAAGCAGTTATAGAAAGATCAAACAGAACTCTAAAGGATATACTAAATAAACAGAAAGGGGTAACAAAAACCCCCAGAAATAGACTGCATAATGCTCTATTAACTTTGAATTTTCTAAATGCTGATGAGAAAGGGAACAACATCTCCAGAGAGACATTGGATAAAAGAAAAAACTACAGAATTGAATCAGCCTATATACTTTAAGGATGTGTTGACCTCAGAATGGAAACCAGGATATGTGTTACACTGGGGATGAGGTTTTGCTTTTGTTTCTACAGGAGAAGATAAGCTGTGAGTACCATCAAAATTGATAAGGTTCGATTTGAACAAGAGAGACCTCTTAATTAGAGGAGGTGATATAGTTCATCAACCAGCATGAACATCCAATTTAAACTAACTTATACCAGTAACACATGCCTTTTCATTTAATCAGATAATAACCTGCCAAAAAGGAACATCCCCAAAATTAGTCTTGGGGAAAAGTTTTTGTTTTTGTCTTTTAGGAGAATGAAGGTTAAGGAATCTGAAGAACACTGGACAAATGAGACAACTGAAGAAAAGGAACAAATCATCTATCCCAAGAAACAGAGTGAAATGGCGTATAGGTATATTATCTAAAAAAATTCTATAAGTCTTATTAAATGTTTGTTTCTGCTCTTCTCTAAAGAAATTTAACACTATTGGTCTTCTTGTAGTCCCAGTTCAATTAAAATTTAAAGCTGACTTTGGAGTTGGAGAATGGCTCTCTCCTTCTTTAAACTCAAGCATGTTGTTAAAAGAAAAATGCAAACTCCCTGTATCATACCAGAAGAAAAGAGCCATCTTCTGCTATGGGACAGGACAAAAGCCAAATTAATTAAGGGACTATTCTATTGCTAATCTCAATTCTTTGATTCTATTCTGATTCTTTAAACTTTTTTTAAAGTATAAATTTTATATCAAAATTTACAAGATTAATATACATAGATAGATAGATAGATAGATAGATAGATAGATAGATAGATAGATAGATAGATAGATATAGATATACATTTTAAACTTTGTTAAGATATGAATGGTCATATAGAGTACTAACTAATTCTAGAAAGAAAGGCTTCAATTAGCTGCATATATTTGTCTTTGTGTTCGAGTCTCTTACCAGTTTTCTGCAGGAAATCACTGCCAGGCCTATCATCAACTGAAGTATCCAGGAAGAAGATGGGGCTCCACAACAACAACAATTCCACATGGACAATAATAATATCATTAAGCTGACAAACATCATCTACATATCAGAATTGAACTACAAAGTGCTCAGAACAATTTTGAGAGGGCTAGCAGAGATGATCCAGTCTCAAAGACTACTTGAACAAGGACTTGAGATAAACCCTGAACTTTGGCATTTTACACAGACTGGATAATGAAGGATATAGTTGCCTTTCCTAGAATTTGACAATTAACCTAAAATTTTTCTTTCAGGATAAAGATAACTTCACCCATACCCAGCAAGAAGCAATTTTAAGAATTCGATGCCCACAGTCCCAAAGAGG
Source organism: Peromyscus maniculatus bairdii (assembly GCF_049852395.1). NCBI lineage: Eukaryota > Metazoa > Chordata > Mammalia > Rodentia > Cricetidae > Peromyscus > Peromyscus maniculatus. The sequence goes on along the minus strand of NC_134855.1, from coordinate 3,013,120 downwards.
TGGTGTGGGGCAGGTAGTTTTTTGGTCTTTTTAATGAGTTTTGGATCTGGGATAATTTTCATTGTTTAGGGGGGTTGGTTACAAGTTGTTGTCAAGGGTTAGAAAAAAGGCTAAACAAAGGGATTAGATTTAAGGTTCTTGCTTAAAAAAAGAAAGAAAGAAAAGAAAAAGACAATGGCTAGTTTTAAATACTTTACATTGGATTGGATTGTTTTATATTGTATACAATTATATATATTGAAATTGATATTGTTAGAAAATGCTATATGTATATTTCTAATTGTATTTATACCATTCATTTAACAATGTAATGCAATTTTCTGATCCTTGAATGTTATTATTACCAACTATTAGGATAAAAAGAAATGAAAGTTAGTAGTTAGACATTACAATAGAACTTGTAGATACATTAGGTATGTTTTCAAGATTGAGCAGATATATTTTAGATATATTTTAGATAGACAGGTCATCTTCAAACTCTTCAGAGATCTACAGAATATGGCATTTAAAATGTTTTAATAACTTAGAAAATTTTTCTTTTTGTTATGACTATGAGACATGTCGGCTCCTGGCAGTATCAATCTACTTCAGAGAGAATATGGGCATTGAAGAAACTGCATATGGAGTTAACTTTCATTGTGGCAAAATTAGCCACTGGACAACAAAGTATCCTCGAATCAACTGCTGACAAACAGGACAGACAGGACACGAAACAAAGGATTCTTGCCAAAAACAAGTGTGGTTATGGCTTTATCAAAAGGCATCTTCTGAGGCCAGGACAATATGGCACCATCCCTGAAGTGGCCTTCACAATCCAGAAAAGGTACAGTGCCCTTTTCTTCGAAGGCAACTGAACAGGCAGTGGGCTGATGGCTTCTGATGTGCAATGGAACAGCAGCTGAAACAGTTATTCTTGAAGAGTAACTAAGCTCGCGCCTCTCAATAGTAGACTGGCATTTAATAGAGGGATGTGGAGAAGAAGGGGATGCTGAGATGAAGCCACATATACACAGCCAAGAAAAATGGACAGCTGAATTTAAAAAAATCAACAATTTTCAGAATATAAAATCCTGAATCATGGGAGGACATGACAGGACACTAGTGGAATTCAGGTGTTTCTGGTACATGGACTGCTCTCACCCAATGTGAGGTTGAACAATTGACTTTGTGTACATCCTACTTCACAAATGAGTCTGTCAGATACGCTACACCTATAGGCTGAAGATGATGCCCCAACACTGAGGAGAAACCTCAGGTGACTGTCCAGGCAGCTGACTGTTTCTGTCAACTCACAAATTTTTTGGAAGCTGCTTGCATGCACTTCCTGTTTTTATTTTTATTAGGTAATATTATTTTCCTTCTTGAATCTCTGAAGGAGTTGAAGATTAGTTAGATATAGTTGAAGATTAATTAGGATAGAAAGTGAATTAGATACATTTTGAACATAACAAAATAGGATAGATAATGGAATTATTTTCTCTGAATTTGTCAAATACAAATGGACTAGACATTGTTTAGGTATTTATTACTTGTATATATTGTATATAGTTATTGTACTTTTGTATATAGTTTTTCTTATATCAGTTATAAACTTTTTCATTTTTTCTTTTTATTAAAATAGAAAAGGGGAAATATGATGATATTTTATTTGTACTAAAATGTGATTTGTATGTTAATAAATAAAGTTGCCTGGGGGTCAGAGCTATTAGAGCCATAGCAAAAACTGGGCGGTGGTGGATTACACCTTTAATCCCAGAACTTGGTAGGCAGTGCTAGGTAAATCTCTGTGTGTTCAAGGATACAGCCAGCATTGGAGACACACGCCTTTAATCTCAATACCAACCATAGAAGACCTGGAGGTCTGTACAAACAGGCAGTGACAAGGTAGTCATGTGGTTGGGCTTACAACCAATGAGAAGGCAGAACAGAAAGTTTATATAAAGACAAACACACAGGAAGTAGATCTCTTGGCTGAAGAGGCTAGCTTCAGCAGATGGGTAAGGCTCTTAGCTCCCATCTCTTGGCTTTCTTCTTTGCATTGGTTCTGTGTTTCTTGTTTAATAAGATAGTTGGTTACATCTACACTCTCCATTTAATTTTATGTTGGCTCTTGGCTTGCTGTAAATTGCCTTTATTATGTTTACATATGTTCTTTGTACTCCTTATCTCTCCAAGATCTTTATGATAAAGGGGTGTTGGATTTTGTTGAAGGCTTTTTCAGGATCTAAAAAGATGATCATGTGTTTTATTTTTCTTTCAGTTTGTTTATATGGTGGATTACATTGACATATTTTCATATGTTGAACCATCCCTGTATCTCTGGGACAAAACCTACTTGATCATGGTGAAAGATATTTTTGATGTGTTCTTGCATTCAGTTTGTCAGTATTTTATTGTGTATTTTTGCATCAATGTCATGAGAGAGATAAGTCTTAATTCTTTCTTTGTTGCATCTTTGTGTAGTTTGTGTATCACAGTAACTGTAGCATCATAAAAGGAGTTTGGCAATGTTCCTTCTGTTTCTATTATGTGGAACAATTTGAGGAGTATTGTTATTAGCTCTTCTTTGAAATTCTGGTAGAATTCTGTCCTGAAACCATCTGATCCTGGGTTTTTTTTGGGGGGAGCAGAGAAGTCTGGGAGACTTTTAATGACTGCTTCTATTTCCTTAGGGGTTACAGAGCTGTTTAAATTACTTGTCTGGTCTTGATTTAATAATTATCTATTCAGAAAATTGTCCATTTCTTTTAGATTTTCCAATTTTGTGGAATACAGGTTTCCAAAGTATGACCTGATGATTCTCTGGATTTCCTCAGTGTCTGTTGTTATGCTGCCCTTTTTGTTTTTGATTTTGTTAATTTGAATGTTCTCTCTCTGCCTTTTGGTTAGTTTGGATGTGGGTTTGTCTATCTTGTTGATTTTCTCAAAGAACTAACCTCTTCATTTCATTGATTCTTTTTATTGTTATCTTTGTTTCTATCTTGTTGATTTCAGCCCTGAATTTGATTATTTCCTGTCATCTATTCATCTGGGTAAGTTTTTTTCTTTTTGTTCTAGAGATTTCAGGTGTGCTGTTAAGTTACTAGGGTGAGATTTTCCCAACTTCTTCATGTAGGCATTTAGAGCTATGAATTTTCCTCTTAGCACTACTTTCATAATATCCCATAAGCATGGATATGTTGTATAATCATTTTCATTGAATTCTACGAGGTCTTTAGTTTCTTTATTTCTTCCTTGATTCAGTGATTCAGTGATTTGGCTGAGTATTATTTAGTTTCCATGAATTTATAGGCTTTTTGTAATTTGTGTTGTTGTTGAATTATAACTTTAAGCCATGGTGATCCAATAAGATACAGGGGGTTATTCCAATTTTTTTAATCCATTGAGATTTGCTTCATGACCAAGTATGTGGTCAATTTTAGAGAAGGTTCCGTGGGGTGCTGAGTATTTGGGTGGAATGTTCTATAGATGTCTGTTAAGCCCATTTGAGTGATAACATCTGTTAGTTCCCTTATTTCTCTGTTAAGTTTCTGTCTGGCAGGGCTGTTCATTGGTGAGAGTGGGGTGTTGAAGCCTCTCATTATTAGTGTGTGTGGGGTTGATGTGTGAGTTAAGCATTAGTAATGTTTCTTTTATGTATGTGTGTGCCCTTGTATTTAGGGTATAAACATTCAGAATTGAGACTTCATCTTGATGGATTTTTTATGTGAATAATATGAAACATCCTTCTCCATCTCTTTGATTAATTTTAGTTTGAAGTCTATTTTGTTAGATACCAGCTTGCTTATTAAGTCCATTTGATTGGGATTATCTATTGCATGTGTTTCATGGGTGCATCTAACTACTGCTCTCTGTAAGGCTGGATTTGTGGATAGGTATTGTTTAAATCTGGTTTTGTCTTGGAATATCTTGTTTACTCTGTCTATGGTGATTGAGAGTTTTTCTGGGTATAATAGTCTGGGCTGGCATCCATGGTCTCTTAGTGTCTGCATAACATCTGTCTAGGACCTTCTGGCTTTCAGAGTCTCCACTGAGAAGTCAGATGTTATTCTGAGGGGTTTGCCTTTATATGTTACTTGGCCTTTTCCTTTGCAGCTCTTAATATTCTTTCTTTACTCTGTATGTTTAGTGGTTTGATTATTATGTGACAAGGGGACTTTTTTGGGGTTCAGTCTATTCGGGGTTCTGTAAGTTTCTTGTATCTCCATAGGCATTTCCTTCTTTAGGTTAGGAAAATTTTTCTTTTATGGTTTTGTTGAATATATTTTCTGTGCCTTTGAGTTGGTATTCTTCTCCTTCTTCTATCTCTATTCTTAGGTTTGGACTTTTCATGGTGTCCCAGATTTCCTGGATATTTTGTGTTATGACTTTGTTGACTTTAATATTTTCTGTGACTGATGAATCTGTTTTATCTATGTTATCTTCAATGCCAGAGATTCTCTCTTCTATCTCTTGCATTCTGTTGGTCATGCTTGCATCTGTAGTTCCTGTTTGTTTACCCAGATTTTCCATTTCTAACATTTCCTCAGTTTATGTTTTCTTTATTGCCTCTTTTTCAGTTTTCAAGTCTTGAACCATTTCCTTCACTTGTTAGATTGCTTTTTCTTGGCTTTCTTGAAGGGATTTATTGATTTCTTCTAATTTTTTGTTTATCTTTTCCTCGATTTCTTTAAGGGAATTTTTCATTTCCTTTTCAAAGGCCTTGATCATCTTCATAAAGTTATTTTTAAGGACATCTTCTTCTGCTTCTTCTATATTAGGGTGTTCAGGTCTTGCTATTGTAGAACTGATAGGTTCTAGTGGTACCATATTGATCTTTATGTTGTTGAATGTATTCTTGTGTCTACCCATGTCTTCCTCCAATTGGTTCAGGTAGTATCAGTGCCTTCGGGGGTCACTCTTTGTGTGATTGGTATCTATGTCTCAGGGAGCTGCTCTTGGTCCAATCAGTGCTGGTGGTATCTGTGTTCCAGGGAGCTGTTGAGGTCTCAAGAAATGGGTGGGTTTGTGGGGTGGAATGGGACTTGTAGATTACAGGGTATGGTGGAGGTGGTGAGGTTCTTCCTTTTTTAACTTTATTTTAATTGAAATAGAATTACATCACTTCCTCCTCCTTCCCTACCTCCCCTTCTTCTGCCTCCCTTAAACCCCTCTCATGTCTCACACTGCGCAATTGATAACTCTTTTGTTCTTATTATTGTTATACTCATATGTATGTATCTATATATATATGCACAGACACGCATGCACATATGTATAAATACAACCTCCTGGGTCCATTTTTGTTGTTTATATGTATATGGCTTCAGAACTGACTACTCTGCATTGGACAACCAACAAGTGGCTCATCCCTGGTTAAAACTAATTCTCCTTCTCCCAGCAGTCACCAGTTGACTGCAGTTCTTGGTCTCAGGCTGGGACCCTGAGAAATTATCCCCCTTCCACAGTAACATGTCTATTGGTATTACATTATTCTAGTCTTGTTTATGTAGCCATTTCTAGGAAAGACTGTTTCATAGCAGACTTCCTGGTGCTCTGGCTCTTACAATCTTTCTGCCCCCTCAACTGCTTTGTCCCTTGAGCCACAGATACAGGAGCTCTAATGTAGTCTACATATATCCATCAGAATTGAGCCATGTCCCCTGAGCCATGGATGCAAGAGCTGTGATGTAGTCTACAGGTATCCATCAGGGTTGAGCCATGTCCCCTGAGCCATGGATGCAGGAGCTGTGATGGAGTCTACATGTATCTATCAGGGTTGAGCTATTTATGATCTGTTGCCCAGGTGTAGTTTTCTGTAGTAATCTTTATTTGCTATAATGGGAGGCTTCCTTGAAGAGGGTGGTAACTGTACTTACCTGTAGATGTAAGGATAAGATTTAGAATGCAGTAAGGAATTATGCTGATCTAACAAACTAGCTATAGTAGATTCTATTTTAAGGTCCATGACCTCACTAGCCCCAGGAGGCTGGCTAAGTTCCATTACCAAGCACAATTTCCCTCCCACTGAGTCGGCTTCAAGTCCAATTAGACAGCTTCTGGTTGCCACTGAACTATGAGTGCCACCTATTGCACCTTTATGCATATCTTGCCATGCTGGTAATTGTAGTGATTCTTAGGAGTTGCAGTAAGTAGGACAATTTAATTGCTTCCCTCATTTGAGAACTTGCATGGTATTTTCTGGAACCATAAAAGACTGGCTGCAGGAAAAGGCTTTCAGATCAGATCAAGCTCAAATGACCTGAGCCCTGTGCCCTATGTACATCATGGTGTTTTCAGCAATAGGAACCCACCTTCAACACCTGAGAGGCAACAAAGGGCTACATCAGCAATCTATATTGTTTTGGAGTCTCTTGGATGACACTGACCAATCATTTGAAAAAGGATCCTCTCTGCTAGGGAAAAACACAAAGTCTTCCCTACCTGTGGCTCTTACCTGACAGTACTTACCTTTTTCTATGAAATGCTCTTTCTGGTATATTTCCAGTCACCAACCTCCTACTCCAAAGATTTGGGGATGGTGGCATCCACAGCATATACAATAGTCATCCCTACACTAAATCCTCTATCCATAGTCTAAGGAACAAAGACATGAATAAGACTTTGTGAAGACTACTTAGCTGGGGGGAGAATTTAATCCAAAAGTGGGAGCCACAAAAATGTTAACAGGTAAAAATTGACTTAAGGAGGAAGCCTGTTATGGTCACAGGGTAATATGAAAAAATCATTTCCAAGAATAAAAAGATGTTGGCTAGATCACTCAGGTATGTGAACCTTGGTGAAGTCACTGGATTTCAGAACCAAGTTCAACCTTAAATTGAAAGCAATGCATTTGTATGTGTTGATCTAAATGGGAAGGTGAGCATGAGCCTGGCCTGAAAGACCAAGAGTAAGTATAGAACAATAACTGAGGCACAGAAAGACTAAATGCCGTGGAATTAAAACTAAGACTCTGGCAGATGAATTGGTTTCTTCTTTGTTAATTATGACAATACTTTGTTTTGCTCAAGAAAAAGTTATATTAACACTTATGCAACTAATATCATGCCAGAAGCAAGTACCATGATGCATAACATGTCTTGAAACTTTATACTAGAAGTAGCCATGTCTTTCAATGTTTCAGTGTTTTTCCAATTTTGATACAATAAACTTTTTTGTTGTTTCTGTTTTGTTTTTCTTGACAGAGTTTCTCTGTGTAGTTTTGGTGCCTGTCCTGGCTCTCACTCTGTAGACCAGTCTAGCCTTAAACTCATAGAGATCTGCCTGGCTCTGCCTCCTGGGTGCTGGGATTAAAGGCATGTGCCACCACCGCCCAACCCTACAGTTTTTTATATATAGACCACCATGTCTAAATTTCCCAATTAAAAATAAATGTAAAGATGCTCATATTTGCCATATGCATTCCCCCTCAAGCCTTTTCTTCTAAAGCTGTTTTCTCTCTCTGATAATTTTTGCCTCTCCAGTCTTATCCACATTAAATTCCAAATCTGCAGCAAGTGCATTTTTCAGCCTGCTGAGACATCTTTCAGGCTCATGATTCATGTTGCCAAAATTCTTTGCAAGCTTGTGGTGCTATACATTCCAAACAGCCATCATGAGCACTATTTTTTCATTTTTTTTCTTTTTTGCATTTTATTAGTTCTTTGAGAATGTTGTACAATGTATTTAATATATGTGTGTATAATATATATTCACCCCTTCTCCCAGTCCTCCAAGATCTATCCCCTTCAGTCTCCATGCAAATGCTGGTCTTCTCCTCTTTCTAAAACCATCAAGTGCAACTCATGCTGCCAAAATGCTCTTGGGTATGAGGCTATACCCTGGAGCATGGTCAACCCACCACTAGCCACGCCCCCGAACAACACTGACTCTCCATTGTTCCAGAGCTTTCAGTTGCCAATAGTTCCTCAGGTATGGAGGCACTTTATGCCCACCTTCCCTTTCCATGGGTTTTGAGTAGTATTTTCAAATACTGTCTTGACTTGATGTCCTCACCATTCATTTTTGGACCCAATATTGTTAATATCATTGACAAAAAAGAAAAGATATCAATTTGTTTTAGTTACTTGAGTCTGATCTGTCCACCAAATTCATTTTCCTTTCAACTCTTTTTACTTACTCATTGTTTTGGTGATATGTGTACATCCATTTTATATTAAAATTTTAAACTTTTCTTGTTTCAGATTTTCCCAATCACTTCTTCCTGGTTCCGTTTTGTTTTTACAAATTAATTTTAAAAAACGTTTTACACATTATTTATTTGTTTTGTGTGTATATGTATGCATCATAGGGCAAGTATGGAAGTCAGAGAACAGCTGTGGGGAGTCCATTCCTTCCTTCCACCGTGAAGGTCTCAGACATCAAACTCAGAGGGTCAGGCTTGACACCAAACACTTCACCCACGGAGCACCAATTTCATTTTTTTCAGTTTTTGACATAGAAAATCTTTTATTTATTTTGTTTATTACATAAAAAGCTTTAAATAAGCATACAATAAACAAGTAACAGCTGCCCACAGAGGTAGACGGGCCTGGCAGCAGCAGCCGACAGGGACATTCAGGTCCCGTGGCAGCCGGCAGAGACATACAAGGCCCGGTGGCGGCCCGCAGAGGTAGACGGCCCGGCAGCAGTGACAAGCAGAGGTAGGTAGGCCAGCAGTGGCAGCCGGCAGAGACATACAGGCCCAGCGGTAGTCCACAGAGGTAGACAGGCCCCGCGGCGGAGACAGACACAGGTAGGTCCATGGTGGTGGCCCGCAGAGGTAGACGGGCCCAGCGGCGGTGGCCAACAGGGACATACAGGCCCGGCGGTAGCCAGCAGAGACATACAAGGCCCGGTGGCGGCCCAGAGAGGTAGACGGGCCCGGCAGCAGTGACAAGCAGAGGTAGGTAGGCTCGTGGTGGCAGCCGGCAGAGACATACAGGCCCAGAGGCAGTTGGCAGAGACATATAGACCCAGCGGGGCCACAGAGGCAGACAGACCCAGTGGCATCTGACAGGGACATATAGGCCCAGCGGCAGACCACAGAGGTAGACAGGCCCAGCAACAGAGACAGGCAAACGCAGTGTGGAACAGGGACGCGCCTAACCCCAACACCCGGAAAATAAAGCTATCTCTGTGGGACGGAACCAGAACGAATCTGAACTCCCCTTCTGAGGACAACCCAGGGCCCAGCTGCTGATCCTGCGAAACCCAACAACTTGGAGGTGTTGATGAGACTACCCCGCTCAGCTGAAACCCATCTGGGAGAGGATTCAGATGCCTACAGTTGGAAGTCTGAAGAAACAAGATCAGCTGAGGAGTTGATGAATGAACAAATCGTGACCTGGGAACACAGAAGAAGGCACTGCCCAGCCACCAAACCAGATCACCAGAATCATAAGTATATACTTCACTGACTGAGATCAGCTGCCCCTGAAGAAATAGCCCAATAGCACCAATTTAACCAAGAACTCCTACTAAACCAAGACTAAAAATTAGAACAAGAGAGGCACTCTCAGACACAGACACCACCTGCACCACACAGAGGAAGAGATGAGTAGACACCAATGCAAAAATACAGGCAACAATATAAAGACCTATATGGCAACATCAGAACTTAGTGATTCTACACCTGCAAGACCTGAACATACCAAGACAGAAGAAACAGAAGAAATCAACCCTAAAAATGACTTTAAGAAGATGATAGAGGCCCTTAAAGAAGAAATAAAACATTCCCTCAAAGAGGAAATAAAAACTTTCCTTAAAGAGGAAATGAAAAACTCCCTTAAAGAGGAAATAAAAACTTCCCTTAAAGAGGAAATGAAAAACTCCATTAAAGAGGAAATAAAAAACTCCCTTAAAGAAATGGAAGAAAAAAACGAACAAAAAATGGGAAGAAATCAAAGAAAGCCAAGAAAAAGCAATTAAACAGATAAAAGAAACATTCCAAGATCTGAAAAATGAATTTGAGACAATAAAGAAAACACATGCTGAGGGAATGCTGGAAATAGAAATCCTGACTAAACGAACAGGAACTACAGAAACAAGCATAACCAACCGATTGCAAGAGATGGAACAGAGAATCTCTGACACTGAAGACACAATAGAGAAAATAGATTCGTCAGTCAAGGAAAACACTAAAGACAAAAAAGTCGTAACACAAAACGTCCAGGAAATTTGGGACACCATGAAAAGACCAAACCTAAGAATAATAGGGATAGAAGAAGGAGAAGAATACCAACTCAAAGGCACAGAAAATATATTCAACAAAATCATAGAAGAAAACTTTCCTAACCTAAAGAAAGAAATACCTATGAAGATACAAGAAGCTTACAGAACACTGAATAGACTGGATCCAAAAAAAAAGTCCCCTCGCCACATAATAATCAAAACACTAAACACACAGAACAAAGAAAAAATATTAAGAGCCTCAAAGGAAAAATATCAAGTAACATATAAAGGCAAACACATCAAAATAACACCAGACTACTCAATAGAGACTATGAAAGCTAGAAGATCATGGACAAATCTCATGCAGACACTAAGAGACCACGGATACCAACCCAGACTATTATACCCAGCAAAACTCTCAATCACCATAGGCGTAATAAACAAAATATTCCAGGATAAAACTAAATTTAAGTAATACCTGTCCACAAACCCAGCCCTACAGAAAGCACTAGAAGGGAAAATCCAACCCAGGGAGCTAAACACACCTATGAAAAATCAAGCAATAGATAATCCCACACCAACATACACCACAGAAGGACAACACAACACAACCACAAAAAATAACAGGAATTAACAATCACTGGTCATTAATATCCATCAATATCAATGGTCTAAACTCACCTATAAAAAGACACAGGCTGCTGGGCGGTGGTGGCGCACGCCTTTAATCCCAGCACTCAGGAGGCAGAGCCAGATCTCTGTGAGTTCGAGGCCAGCCTGGGCTACCAAGTGAGTTCCAGGAAAGGCACAAAGCTACACAGAGAAACCCTGTCTCGAAAACAAAAAAAAAAAAGACACAGGCTAACAGAATGAATAAGAAAACAGGACCCATCCATCTGTTGCATACAAGAAACACATGTTAACTTCAAAGACAGACACTACCTCCGAGTAAAGGGCTGGGAAAAGGCTTTCCAAGCAAATGGACCTAAGAAACAAGATGGTGTAGCTATCCTAATATCTAATAAAATAGACTTCAAACTAAAATCAATCAAAAGAGATCAGGATGGACATTACATATTTATCACGGGAAAAATCCACCAAGATGAAGTCTCGATTCTAAACATTTATGCTCCAAATACAAAAGCACCCACATTCACAAAAGAAACACTACTAAAGTTTAAAACACACATCAAACCACACACATTAGTAGTGGGAGATTTTAACACACCACTCTCACCAAAAGACAGATCTACCAGACTGAAACTTAACAAAGAAATAAAGGACCTAACCGATGTTATGACTCAAATGGACCTAATAGATATCTACAGAACATTCCATCCTAACACAAAAGAATATACCTTCTTCTCAGCACCCCATGCAACCTTCTCGAAAATTGACCACATGCTTGGACACAAAACAAATCTCAACAGATACAAAAAAATTGGAATAACCTCCTGTATCTTGTCAGACCACCATGCCTTAAAGTTAGACCTCAACAACAACAAAAATTATAGAAAACCCACAAACTCATGGAAACTGAATAATGCCCACCTGAAACATCAATGGGTCAAGGAAGAAATAAAGAAAGAAATTAAAGATTTCCTAGAATTCAATAAAATGAAAGTAAAACATACCCAAACTTATGGGACACTATGAAAGCAGTACTAAGAGGAAAATTCATAGCTCTAAATGCACACATAAAGAAGATGGAGCAATCCCATGCCAATGACTTAACAGCGCAACTGAAAGCTCTAGAGCAAAAAGAAACAAACTCACCCAGGAAAAATAGATGCCAGGAAATAATCAAATTGAGGGCTGAAATCAACAAAATAGAAAACAAGAGAATAATACAAAAAAATTAATGAAACAAAGAGTTGGTTCTTTGAAAAAATCAACAAGATAGACAAACCCCTAGCCAAATTATCCAAAAGGCAAAGAGAGAACACCCAAATTCACAAAATCAGAAATGTAAAGGGGGAAATAACAACAGACAATGAGGAAATCCAGAGAATCATCAGATCATACTTCAAACACCTGTACTCCACATAATGGAAAACCAGGAAGAAATGGACAATTTTCTGGATAAATACCACATACCAAAATTAAATCAAGACCAGATAAACCACTTAAATAGACCAATAACCCCTAAAGAAATAGAAACAGTCATCAAAAGTCTCCCAACCAAAAAAAGCCCAGGACCAGATGGTTTCAGTGCAGAATTCTACTAGACTTTCAAAGAAGAACTAATACCAATACTCTTCAAAGTGTTCCACACAATAGAAACAGAAGGAACACTACCAAACTCTTTTTATGAGGCTACAATTACCCTGATACCCAAACCACACAAAGATGCAACAAAGAAAGAGAACTACAGACCAATCTCCCTCATGAACATTGATGCAAAAATACTCAACAAAATATTGTCAAACTGAATCCAAGAATACATCAAAACAATCATCCATCATGACCAAGTAGGATTCATCCCAGGGATGTAAGGATGGTTCAACATATGAAAATTAGTCAATGTAATACACCATATAAACAAACTGAAAGAAAAAAACCACATGATCATCTCCTTAGATGCTGAAAAAGCCTTTGACAAAATCCAACACCCCTTCATGATAAAGGTCTTAGAAAGATCAGGAATACAAGGAACATTTCTAAACATAATAAAAGCAATTTATAGCAAGCCAACAGCAAACATCAAATTAAATGGAGAGAAACTCAAAGCGATACCACTAAATTCAGGAACAAGACAAGGCTGTCCACTCTCCCCATATTTATTCAATATAGTACTAGAAGTTCTAGCTAGAGCAATAAGACAACAAAAGGAGATCAAAGGGATACAAATTGGCAAGGAAGAAGTCAAACTTTCACTATTTGCAGATGATATGATAGTATACATTAGTGACCCCAAAAACTCTACCAGGGAACTCCTACAGCTGATAAACTCCTTCAGTAAAGTGGCAGGATACAAGATCAACTCAAAAAAATCAGTAGCCCTCCTATACACAAATGATAAAAGGGCTGAGAAAGAAGTCAGAGAAACATCACCATTTACAATAGCCACAAATAATATAAAATACCTTGGGATAACACTAACTAAACAAGTGAAGGACCTTTTTGATAAGAACTTTAAATCTCTAAAGAAAGAAATTGAAGAAGATATCAGAAAATGGAAGGATCTCCCATGCTCATGGATAGGTAGGATTAACAGTAAAAATGGCAATCTTACCAAAAGCAATCTACAGATTCAATGCAATCCCCATCAAAATCCCAACACAATTCTTCACAGACTTGGAAAGAAAAATACTCAACTTCATATGGAAAAACAAAAGACCCAGGATAGCTAAAAGAATCCTATTCAATAAAGCAACCTTTGGAGGCATCACCATCCCTGACCTCAAACTCTACTATAGAGCTATAGTAATAAAAAACAGCTTGGTACTGGTATAAAAGCCGACATACGGAACAATGGAATCGAATTGAAGACCCTGACATTAATCCATGCACATATGAACACCTGGTTTTTTACAAAGGAGCCAAAACTATACAATGGAAAAAAGAAAGTATCTTCAACAAATGGAGCTGGCATAACTGGACCTCAATATGTAAAAGATTACAAATAGATCCATATCTGTCACCATGCACAAAACTCAAGTCCAAGTGGATCAAAGACCTGAACATAAATCCAGTTACACTAAACTTAACAGAAAAGAAAGTAGGAAGCACTCTTGAACGCATTGGCACCGGAGACCATTTCCTAAATAAAACACCAACAGCACAGACCCTGAGCACAACAATTAATAAATGGGACCTCTCCAAACCGAGAAGCTTTTGCAGGGCAAAGGACACAGTCAATAAGACAAAAAGACAGCCAACAGAATGGGAAAAGATCTTCACCAACCCCACATCTGACAGAGGATTGATCTCCACAGTATATAAAGAACTCAAGAAACTCGACATCAAAATACTGAACAGTCCAATTAAAAAATGGGCTAAAGAGCTAAACAGAGAATTCATAAAACAAGAACTACAAATAGCTGAAAGACATTTAAAGAAATGCTCAACATCCTTAATCATCAGAGAAATGCAAATCAAAATGACTCTGAGATACCACCTTACACCTGTCAGAATGGCTACGATCAAAAACACCAATGACAGTCAATGTTGGAGAGGATGTGGAGCAAAGGGAACACTCCTCCACTGTTGGTGGGAATGTAAACTTGTACAACCACTGTGGAAATCAGAATGGTGGTTTCTCAGAAAATTAGGAATTGAACTACCTCAAGACCCAGCCATCCCACTCTTGGGCATATACCCAAGGAATGCTGATTCATACCATAAAGATACATGCTCAGCTATGTTTATAGCAGCACTATTTGTAATAGCCAGAACCTGGAAACAACCTAGATGCCCATCAACAGAAGAATGGATGGAAAAAATGTGGTACATATACACAATGGAGTACTACTCAGCAGAGAAAAACAATGAAAGCATGAAATTTGCAGGCAAATGGATGGAACTAGAAAAAAATCATCCTGAGTGAGGTAACCCAAACCCAGAAAGACAGTCATGGTATGTACTCACTCATAAGTGGATTCTAGATATAAAATAAAGAACAATCACACCACAGCTCATAGAACCATAGAGGCTATATATATAGCATGGAGGTCCCTAGGACGACTGTGGCTTATAATAAATGTCGGTTCTACTCAATTATTGAAAAAAATAGCCAAATGAATGGAAACACATGAACTATGAACCAAAGGCTGAGGGGCCCCCAGCTGGATCAGGCCCTCTGAATAGGTGAGACAGTTGATTGGCTTGATAAGTTTGGGAGGCAACTAGGCGGTGGGACCAAGTCCTGTGCTCATTGCATGAGTTGGCTGTTTGAAACCTGGAGCTTATGCAGGGACACTTGGCTCAGTCTAGGAGGAAGGGACTGGACCTGCCTGGACTGAGTCTACCAGGTTGATCGCAGTCCTCAGGGGAGGATTTGCCCTGGAAGAGGTGGGAATGGGGTGTGGGCTGAGGGTAAGGGGAAGGTGTGGGAGTGGGAAGAATAAGGGAACCCGTGGCTGATATGTAGAACTGAATGGTATTGTAAAATAAAATTTAAAAAAAGAGAAAAAATAAAAAAATTAAAAAAAAATTAAAAATAAAAAAACAAACAAGTAAGCTCATCCTTATGACTTCTGCCAATATTATAATTATAAAGCATGTCTGGCTCTGGACAGATGGCTCAGGGGTTAAAAGCACTTGTTACTTTTGCAGAAGACCAAGGTTTGGTTCCCAGAGACCACACACCATCTGTAAATTCAATTCCAGGGAATCTGACACCCTCTTCTGGCCCCCACAGACACCAGGCACACACGTGGTACACATGTACACATGCAAGCAAAACACTAATACACATAAAATAAATAAAAAGTTTAAAATCTGTACAGCATCTCTAACTCCTCAGAAACTGGGGAAACAAAGCAAATACTTTAAAAAAATTCTGGTGCATGGTTCATAAGATAATTATTTTACTTTTGTGTTGTGTGCTATTCTATAGTAACTACTTTATTGCAACATAATTCATATACCATGAATTTCATCCATTTATTTATTTATTTATTTATTTATTTATTTATTTATTTGGTTTTTCAAGACAGAGTTTCTCTGTGTAGCCCTGGCTGTCCTGGAACTCATTGTGTAGACCAGGCTGGTTTCGAGTTCACGGAGGTCCACCTGCCTCTGCCTCCCAAATGCTGTACTAAAGGTGTGTTCCACCATTGCCCAGCAGGAAATTCATCCTTTTAAAATATGCAGTTAAATTGTGGAAATAAATCAATATTTATTTACAGGTATTACAAGCTGTTTTAATGAAACAATGTGTGGTTCTTAGAATGATAGCAAACACTGACATTATTATCTTCTTTCATGCCCCTCTTTCTACAAGAGTTATTATTCCTTTTTAAATAGTTAGTGTGTGTGTGTGTGTGTGTGTGTGTGTGTGTGTGAGAGAGAGAGAGAGAGAGAGAGAGAGAGAGAGAGAGAGAGAGAGAGAGAGAGAGAGAGAGAGAGAGAGAGACTATTTGAGTTTATGCACACTATGCTCACTGGGGCCAGAAAAAGACAGATCCCTTAGAACTGGTGTTGCAGGCCCCTGTGAGTACTGGGAACAAAACTCGGGTCCTCTGTAAATACAGTTAGCCCTCTTAACCACAGAGCTGCCTCTCCAGACCCCTGCTCCCGTTTCATGGCACATATAGGATGCTAACTACAATGCACTATCATCCACTCATATCTATATATGTATACCCCTCAAGTCCTTTCTTCTAATGCTGTTTCTCCCTCTGATAATTTCCCCTCTTGGGTCTCACTCACATTAAATTTCAAATCTGCATCAAGTGCCCTCTCACATAAACCTGCTGGATTAATCACTTGAACATAATTAGCTTTTCTACTGAGCATCACATCTTTTCACCTACTCCTATGTATCCTAATGGTTTTTTTTTGTTGTTTTTTTTTTTGTTTTTTCGAGACAGGGTTTCTCTGTGTAGATTTGCGCCTTTCCTGGAGCTCACTTGGTAGCCCAGGCTGGCCTCGAACTCACAAAGATCCGCCTGCCTCGGCCTCCCGAGTGCTGGGATTAAAGGCGTGAGCCACCACCGCCCGGCGTATCCTAATGTTTTAAAAGAAGAAGAATCATACACCAAATGTGTTTGCACACATTTGTACTCTGAGGATCCCAGACATGAATGTAGGAAATCAAATCATGGGTTCCAGGCCAGCCTGATATACATAACATGGCCTGATTTAGATAGATAGATAGATAGATAGATAGATAGATAGATAGATAGATAGATAGATAGATAGATAGATAGATAGATAGATAGATAGATGATAGAAAATAAAACAATGCACAAGGGCAGGCACACCTTAGAATTAATTCTCAAAATCCATTCACTTTGAGGAGTTTGGTAGCGAGGTTCAGACAAGTACCTTGAGTGTTCGTTACCTCAAATAGACTTATGTTCTTTTCTCCCTACTCTTCCTGGGTGCTCTAAGGCATTCCTGTTAGAGCTCTGGCCAACCTTGCCTGTAGCTTTTTATGAATCTAGCAGGAATGCAGGATCCCTTCTGGTTTTTGCTCTTCCCATGACTCTTCTTTTACCCTTGAAGGGAAAAAAAACAAAGCCTTAACCCAAGTGTTCTCAGGTTTTGATTCCTCATCCCCTTTCCTAAGGTATCAAATATTACCTTCTCAGTGAGGCCTTTATTCTGCTTAGTAAATAAGTCATTTTTTTCTGGAAATCGTTGATAAAGAAATATAAGCTATTCTAAAAATATATGCTAAATCTTGACTCAGAAATTCTGTTTAATTTTCTATGAAAACAGTATGCACGCGTTTATTGAGATGGATGTCCTATTAATATTAAAAGAAGGGTTTTTAGCTATATGGTGGTGGTGCATGCCTTTAATCCCAGCACTTGGGAGGCAGAGGCAGGTGGGTCTCTGAGTTTGAGGCCAACCTGGTCTACAGAAGTTCCAGGATATCCAGAGCTACACAGAAAAAGCCTGTTCTGAAAAGCCAAAAAAAAAAAAAGGTGGTGGGGGGGGGGAGTTCATTATCTATAAAACTAAATCAAAATATTCCTCTTGAAATAATAATCATCAATTCATTCATCTGTCTAATGAGTGTCTTGTCCTCATAAAGACAGTACAGTTGACCAGGTTATTACAAACCTGGAATACCAGAACCAATTGGTTTAGAAGAATATACCTAGCTAGTAAATAACTCTTTCATGATAGCAGAAGGCACAGGAGGCAGAAGCAGAGTAATAACCATATCTCTACCTTTGTATTTCTAACAATTAATATGTAAATGCAGAAAGCAAGAGCTTTTGCAACTTGATGCACATATTTGAAGAGCACACAGTTAACATTATTCTTATTCATAAAAGAGAGAGAGAGAGAAGAAAAAAAGCAAAGTTAAGGTTGGAAAGAGGACTCAGCAGTCAAGAGTATTTACTGCTCTTGCAGAGGACTCAGCTTCAGTTCCCAGAACCTATATGAGGTGGCTCACAATCACCTGTAACTCCAGTTCTAGGAGATCAGAAGTCTTCATCTGGCTTTCTAGAAAACCTGCTTTACATGGTTTACATTCACTCTGATACCTACACACACATGTACACATACACATGTATGCATAAATAAACAAACAAATAAATAAATAAATCTTTATGAGAAAAGAAAGCTTTCCCCTAAATGCAAGGATAATATAAAGATTTCCAATCTTATCACTTAAATTTCAATGTAGTAAAAGTTCCAGTCACAGCAATCAAGCCAGAAAAGGAAGTATAAGGCTTCCATTTGCAGGGAAAGGAATAAATGAAAGATGACATATGCGTGCATGCGTGTGCGTGCGTGCGTGTGTGTGTGTGTGTATGTGTGTGTACATCCTAAGAAATAAACCAAAAATATATTGGAAGTAACAATTCCAAGTAATACATTCCCTTTAAAGTTTCAGCTGTCTCTTCCAGAAGTTGACACACCCTCCTTAAAATCCACACGCAAATGAAAGAGATCTTGACTGGTCCACTATCGAGAGGAGGTTCATCCTGTCATTCCCATATTTGAAGAGCAGTGTCTGGGCTCTATCTTTAGAGTGAGTCTATTGTTTAACACAGAGCCATGGTAAAGGCCTGAAGAAAAAAATCACCAGTTAAACAGCCTGTGAGCAATATGCCAATGCGTCCAGGGTGGG
Source organism: Peromyscus maniculatus bairdii (assembly GCF_049852395.1). Taxonomy (NCBI): domain Eukaryota; kingdom Metazoa; phylum Chordata; class Mammalia; order Rodentia; family Cricetidae; genus Peromyscus; species Peromyscus maniculatus. Next base: position 2,994,210 of record NC_134855.1, on the reverse strand, counting down.
TTATGACTGTGGGGTAATGTGGGATGTTCTTTTGCATGGTGCAAATATGTGTTGCTTTTATTGGTTGATGAATAAAGCTGCCTTGGCCTATGACAGAGCAGAATATAGCTAGGTGGGAAAGCCAAACTGAGTACAGGAAGAAAAAAGGGTGGAGTTGAGAGAGATGCCATCCAGTAATCCAAGGAGCAAGATGCCAGCAGACCATTAATGCCACAGCCATGTGGCAATACATAGATTAATAGAAATGGGTTAATTTTAGTTGTAAGAGCTAGTTAGTAATAAGCCTGAGCCCATGGCCAAACAATTATAATTAATATTAAGCCTCCGAGTGATTATTTTATAAGCAGCTATGGAACCAAATAGGACACAGAACAGCCTCTAGCTACATTTGGTGCCCACCCAATGTGGGGCAGGAATTTCCACATACGATCTGGCAAATTTTTAAAAAGGGGTTCTAGAAAAAACCACATGATCATCTCACTAGATGCTGAAAAGGCCTTTGACAAAATCCAACACCCCTTCATGATAAAGGTCTTGGAGAGATCAGGTATACAGGGAACATACCTAAACATAATAAAGGCAATTTACAGCAAGCCAACAGCCAACATCAGGTTAAATGGAGAGAAACTCAAAGTGATTCCACTAAAATCAGGAACAAGACAAGGCTGTCCACTCTTCCCATACTTATTCAATATAGTACTTGAAGTTCTAGCCAGAGCAATAAGACAACATAAGGAGATCAAGGAGATACAAATTGGAAAGGAAGAAGTCAAGCTTTCCTTATTTGCAGATGACATAATAGTATACATAAGTGACCCCAAAAATTCGACCAAGGAACTCATACAGCTTATAAACATCTTCAGTAATGTAGCAGAATACAAGATTAACTCAAAAAAATCAGTAGCCCTCCTATATACAAACGACAAATGGCCTGAGAAAGAAATCAGAGAAACATCACCCTTTATAATAGCCACAAATGATATAAAATACCTTGGGTAACTCTAACAAAGCAAGCAAAGGACCTGTATGAAAAGAACTTTAAGTCCCTAAAGAAAGAAATTGAAGAAGATGTCAGAAAATGAAAAGATCTCCCATGCTCATGGATAAGTAGAATCAACATAGTAAAAATGGCAATTTACTGAAAGCAATCTACAGATTCAATGCAATCTCCATCAAAATCCCAACACAATTCTTCACAGACATGGAAAGAACAATACTCAACTTCATATGGAAAAACAAAAAACTCAGGCTAGCCAAAAGAATCCTGTACAATAAAACAACCTCTGGAGGCATCACAATCCTTGACTTCAACCTCTACTATAAAGCTACAGTAAAAAAACAGCTTGGTACTGGCATAAAAACCAATATGTGGATCAAAGGAACTGAACTGAAGACTCTGACATTAACCCGCACACCTATGAACATATGATTTTTGACAAAGAAGCCAAAACTGTACAATGGAAAAAAGAAAGCATCTTCAACAAATGGTGCTGGCATAATTGGATGTTGACATGCAGAAGAATGCAAATAAATCCATATCTGTCACCGTGCACAAAACTTAAGTCCAAGTGGATCGAAGACCTTAACATAAATCCAGTTACTCTGAACCTGATAGAAGAGAAAGTAGGAAGTAGTCTTGAATGCATTGGCCCAGGAGACCACTTCCTAAATATAACACCAGTAGCACAGACACTGAGAGAAACAATTTATAAATGGGACCTCTTGAAACTGAGAAGCTTTTGTAGAGCAAAGGACATGGTCAATAAGACCAAACGACAGCCTACAGAATGGGAAAAGATCTTCACCAACCCCACATCTGACAGAGGGCTCATCTCCAAAATATATAAAGAACACAAGAAATTAAACATCAAAATACCCAACAGTCCAATTAAAAAATGGGCTATAAAGCTAAACAGAGAATTCTCAACAGAAGAAGCTCAAATGGCTGAAAGGCATTTAAGGAATTGCTCAACATCCTTAATCATCAGGGAAATGCAAAACAAAACAACTCTGAGATACCATCTTATACCCAGCCGAATGGCTAAGATCAAATACACTGAAGACAGCTTATGCTGGAGAGGATGTGGGGCAAGGGGAACACTCCTCCACTGTTGGTGGGAATGCAAACTTGTACAGCCATTTTTGGAAATCAGTATGGCACTTTCTTAGAAAATTGGGTTCAACCTCCCCCAAGACCCAGCTATATCACTCTTGGGCATATACCCAAAGAATGCTCAATCATACCACAAGGACACATGCTAAACTATGTTCATAGCAGCATTGTTTGTAATAGCCAGAACCTGGAAACAACCTAGATGCCCTTCAACTGAAGAATGGATAAATAAAATGTGGTACATATACACAATGGAGTACTACTCAGCAGAGAAAAACAATGACATCATGAGGTTTGCAGGCAAATGGATGGAACTAGAAAAAAAAATCATCCTGAGTGAGGTAACCCAGACTTAGAAAGACAAGCATGGTATGTACTCACTCATAAGTGGATACTAGATGTAAAGTAAAGGATAATCAGACTGTAACTCACAACTCCAGGGAGGCTACCTAGTAAAGAGAACCCTAAGAAAGACACAGGGATCTCCCAGTGACAGAGAAATGGACAAGATCTACATGAGCAAACTGGGGGGAGGGGAGGTAATGGAGGGAAAGGGTCTGGGGAAAGTGAGCTAAGGAGAGTGGGAGGTCTCAGCTGGATCAGGAACAGAGTGGGAGAACAAGGCAAGAGACACCATGATGAATGAAGACTCCATGGGAATAGGAAGAAGCAGAGTGCTAGAGAGGTCCCCAGAAATCCACAAAGATATTTTCACAATAGACTACTGGCAATGGTTGAGAGAGTGCCTGAGCTGACCTACTCTGGTGATTGGATGACCAAACACCCTAACTGTCATGATAGAACTCTCATCCAGTGACTGGTGAAAGCAGATGCAGAGATCCATGGCCAAACCCCAGGTGGAGCTACAGGAGTCCAACCAGCGAGAGAGAGGAGGGATTACATGAGCAAGATATATCGAGACCATGATTGGAAAAAGCACAGGGACAAATAGCCAAACTAGCAGAAACACATGAACTGTGAACCAATAGCTGAGGAGCCCCCATGAAACTGGATCAAGCCCTCTGGATAAGTGAGACAGTTGATGAGCTTGAACCGTTTAGGAGGCCCCAGGCAGTGGGACCAGGACCTGTCCTTGGTGCATGAGCTGGCTTTTTGGAACCTAGAGCCTATGCAGGGACACTTTGCTCAGCCTTGGTGCAGGGAGGAAGGGACTGGACCTGCCTCAACTGAATCTACCTGGCTGTGCTGAATCCTCAGGGGAGTCCTTGCCTTGGAGGAGGTTGGAATTGGGGGGATGGATTTGAGGGGAAGGCTGGGGGTTGGGAGGAGGGAGGACAGGGTAATCTGTGGCTGATATGTAAAATTAAATTAATTATAAAATAAAAATATTTAAATAAATAAATAAATAAAAATTTTAAAGGGTTCTAGAACACATAAACAGAGCCAAAAAACTGCTTTCTAGTTGTGTCTTTCACACAGGCTGCAATACAGAGACACCACAGCATTCAGGCTTGAGCACAGCATGGCAGATCCCACCACAGTACACACAGGCATCTCCGAGCTGCACAGCATGCTGCATGGTGAATTCAGCTTTTACTCACACAGATGAAAAAAGGTTTGTGGGCTGGCTGCACACTGCCTGGTGGCAGCAGGGACCCCAGAGTTGTGGGTGAGGGTAAGCGTGACTCTCCTAGGTACCTCTGCCATGCTGGAAGCTGAAAGGGACAGAGCCAGCAGTCAAAGCTACCACTTTGGTCCTAGCATGCCCATCTATCAGTTTAATGCAATGATCAGAAAAAGAATACAAATACACAGTAAAGACAGATTTAGACTAAAAGAAACCTCTAAATGGGTCACAATGTGTTCAAAAAATGTACATAGGCCTGAGAGAAAGAGAAAAAAGAATATAGGCAATTATAGAAAGAAATAAGGGTGCTGGAAAGATGGCTCAGTCATTAAGAGCACTGGCTGTTCTTCCAGAGGTTCCGAGTTCAATTCCCAGCAACCACATGGTGGCTCACAACCATCTGTAATGAGATCTGGTGCCCTCTTCTGGTCTGCAGACATACATGCAGGCAGAACATTGTATACATATAGAAAGAAATAAATAGTTTTTAAAAAATAAAGTCTTTAAAAATACAATAAAAGTAATATAAAACAAATAAGCCACATAAAGATGGAAAAATACATATAGAATCTGGATTATGTACACAATTATGTTTTCTTTGAAATTTTTGACTTTTAATGAGCTGACTGTAGAGAGGCATTTGATTGTGGGTGCTTCTAAGCTAAACCAACATATATATTTTAAGGGTATCATGGCTTCAAAATTTGGGTCTAAGGATATGTTGCTTTGGAAAAGCAGTTCTGTTTTTGTTTCCACAGAAGATGAGAAGCTGTGGATCCCTTCTAGGATAATATGGTTGATCAAGCAAGACCCCCTGAGAAGTCTCCAATGGGAACGATGGCCCAGGTGATTCAACACCCACAACAGATTCAAGGCTAGTGGCTGAGATGGACCAACCACAAAATACCCCAGTCAGGACTTGACCGTAATTCTAAATTTTCTTAGGATCCACAGAAGATTACCAGGACCCCCAATCAGCAGGAAGTAATATAAAAATCTATGCCCAAATTCCCAAAATATTATTTATAAATGTTTTGTTTTCATTTAAAAAGGGGTTGGTTATAAATGGTTTATGGTCATAGTCAATCTCTTTCTAAAGAAAAATGGAGGATATGATATAGAATGATGAAAAAAGGTAGATTATTGAATCTACCCTAACCCAAAAAACAACTGTTAATCTCAAAATACTTTACATTGGTATGAATTTTGGTTTATTGATACAAATTTAAGGTCAATTTTGTTATACTGTATATATATTTCTACTCTTGGTTAAGGTATTATGTTTATGCAGCTCATTTAAAAATGTAATATATAGTTAAGAAATACAAATTAATAGTTATCTACAATAGTCAAACTTATAATCATGTTAGTTAGGCTTTCTAGATATACAGAGATATATTTCAGATGGACAGGTAATTGTGAGAATTCACTCCTTCAATGACTTTGGGGTATGTGGCTTGATAGAGGCATGGTTTTCTTTGGGTATGTGACTGCTTAAAACTGAGGAAAGAGCTCATGTTTGCTCTCGCTTGTGGTGATTGGAGATTGGACTGCTGGTTCCATTCACCCCCAAGCAGAATGAAAGACCACGGCAACTGTTTACTTTGTTCTGTATCTGTGAGTGCATTTTCTCCCCATTTTAAATCTTAATAAATCCTTGATTTCCCAAGATCATATACTGGGTGAGAGCTATTTTGCTGACATAAATAAGCAGGCTACCTTTGATGAGTGTACCTTGTCCTGATGCCTTAAGGCAGCCTTAAATGCTTTGGATAAAATTCAAAAATCAGGAAAAAGAACTGAGCCATTTACTAAAGTCATAAAAGGCTCAAAAGAACCCTTCACTGACTTTTTGCAAAGATTGACTAATGCTGTAAAGAGTGATATCATATCAAGAAATTATTAATAGGAAATGTGCTGGATGCCTTAGAATTTCATAAAACACACCATGTTAATATGAAAAGTTTAAAAAGGAATTTCTCCATCACTTGGCAACAAGGCAAGGAAATTGTAAAACAATGTCCTACTTGTTCCTTCAATAACTAAACTCCATTACTGGCAGGAAGTAACCCTAAAGAAATACATAGAAATGAAATTTCACAAATGGATGTGTTTCATTTTGCAGAATTTGGAAAAATAAAATATGTACACCACACAATAGATACATTTTCAGGATTTCAATGGGCAACTACTTTGAGTTCTGAAAAGGCTGATTCTGTAATTACACATTTATTAGAAGTTATGGCCATCATGGGTATGCCTGTACAAATTAAGACTGACAATGCTCCAGCATATGTCTCTAATAAGATGAAACAGTTTTTTGTATATTATAATATAAAGCATATTACAGATATATAATAATCCTACAGGACAAGTGGTTATAGTAAGACCTAATCATACTTTAAAAGAAATGATTAATAAACAGAAAGGGGTAACTAAAACCCCCAAAGACAGATTGCATAATGCCTTATTAACCTTAAATTTTCTTAATGCTAATGAGAAAGGAACAACAGCTGTGGAGAGACACTGGACAATAAAAAAAACTACTGAGGTAAATCAGCCTGTGTACTTTAAAGATTAAGTTGACCTCAGAATGGAAACTAAGATATGTGTTATGCTGGGGAAGGGGCTTTGCTTTTGTTTCCACAAGAAAAGAGAAGCAATGAATACCATCAAAATTAATAGAGATTCAATTCAAATAAGAGAAACCTCTTGATAAGGAGAAATGATAGCTCATCCACCAATGTGACAATTCTACAAGTTTTAAGGAAAATTAACCAAACAAGGGTCAGGGCAGGGCCGTATTTTTGTCTTTATGGGAAAATAGAATTACCCATCTTCAAGAAGTCAAAAGACCTTGGACATCTAGATGTCTAAAGCAGAAGGGAAAGCTATCCAGAAAATAGTTTATAAGCAAGAAAAATCGGACTTAATGGTACCAATATTCTCTACAATGACATTATTAAAAATCTCACTACCTAAGCATCTATATCTCTTTACTTCTCAGAAAAGTTGTAGTCCTGACCAATTGTAAATCAAAGATGGCTTTGGAATTGGAGCATGGCTCTCTCCTTCTCTAAATCCAAACATGTTGTTAAAAGAAAAAATTAAGAGTTTCTGTCTCATATCAGAAAAGCCACCTGATGTGGGACAGAAGAAAACCAAAAATTTAGGGACTATGATTGTAAATATTCTATTTCTCCTTATACTTTTCTTGACCCTTTGGAACCTTTCTTTAGATACAGTGCTATCCTAAAATTTAAACTTTCCATTTTGATATTAATAATTTTTAAGTTTCCCACAATGAACAATAAATTTTCCTAACAGTGATCTCTAAAGTCTCCTGAAGGAAGATGGGGCCCCACAACAATGATTCTACCTGATTCATAATGATGCCATTGAGCTGATAAACATCACTCAAAGATCAATGTTGGACTACAAACTGTTCAGGACAGTTCCAAGGTGGCTAGCTGAGATGGTCCACCATCTTATACCTCTATCCAGAACTTCAGATAAGCTTTTACTCATTACTGGCTACAAATACTACAGCTAGTCCTAATGAGACTTCACCATTGTTTTAGTTTTTTACAGGACTCCACAGAGATACCATCACCCCCTAAACAGCAGGAAGCAATTCTAAAAACAGATGCCCCCCTCTCCCTAAAGGTTTTTGTTTTCTCGGGTTTATGGATAATTGTCATCTGTAAGGGGTTGGTTATAAGTTGTAATAGGATTGGGGATGGAACAATTAAGTCTAGACTCAGGAATCGCTTTTGGAAAAGAAAAAAGGGGACTAGATAAGATATAATAATAATGCAGATTATTGTATCTTCTTGTAAACTAATTTAGCAACTATCAGCTTAAAATAGTTTGCATTGGCATGGATCCTTATATATTGATACAAATGTAAAATTATTTTTCTATTCCTGTTTAAGATAACTTGTATATTGATACTAACACAAAACTATATTTGACATATTATATATATATATACATATATATATATATATTCCTATTTAAAATAGTTTTGTATATTGATATAAATGTAAAATTTTATTTGGCATACTGTATATATGTTCGACTTCTGTTTAGGATATTTTGTATATTGATACATATTAAGGATGCTGTCATCATATTGCACTATACATTTCTACCTCTGATTAAGATTTTTTTTATATTGTCACAAATTTGAGGTCATTGTCCTTGTACTATACATGTTTACAGATTGTTTATTTTATAATGTGAAGCTTTAGTCTTTAAGCTATATAGGTTGGTAAGAATTACAGGTATATAGGTTGATAAGAATTACAGGTATGCTTGTCATACTTATAGTCATGTTAGTTAGGTTTTATAGATATACAGAAATATATGTCAGATGGATAGGTAATCTTCAAACACTTCATAGACCTAGAGAATATGGCATTTAATGTTTTAAAAACTCAGAATTTTGTTGACGTGAGACATAATTGCTCCTGGCAGCACCAATATTCTCCAGAGAGGATATTGGGCATTGAAGACAATCCATATGGAATCTTCTTGGCAAAAATGGCCTGTTGGGCATAGAACTGCCCTTGCCTCAGCTGTTGACAGTAAGGACTCTGTCCTTTCTGGATGGGCAGAACACAAGGAAAAGTGACTGCTGAACCTTGCCAAGACAGGGTAGGACAGTCTCTCAAAATTTCTTGCTTTTGAAAATGGTCTGTCCAATATTCTAGGCCTGTAGCCAAAAGTGGACGCACCAATGTTGGAGAGAAACATTGGGCAACTGTCCAGGCAGCCAGCTGTCTCTGTCACTTCTTGCATTTTTTGGAAGTTGCTTGCTTGAATTTCCTGTTCACCCAGGTAATATTATTTTCCTCCTCAGGTCGTTGATGGGATTGAAGACCAAATGGTTACAGTTACTTTCCTCTCATATTGGATATTAGATTTAGATTCTTCAGGATAGGACAACTATTGGAGTAATCTCTGTAATCTGCCATTTACCTATGGTCTGAACATTTAGTTCTTGCTTGATGTTGTTCTTGTTAGTTGTAGTCCATTTTTGTTTATGTTATTACCATTTCTTTCTCCTGGAAAACACTTGATAATCATTCTTATTGTATATAGTTTTGTATTTGGTTTAGAACCTTCTTATTTTGACAAAAAGGGGAAATGTGGAAATTTGCTCTACCAATGACCTTGGGGTATGTGGCTTGTTAGAGGCATGGTTTTCTCTAGGTGTGTGACTGCTTAAAACTGAGGAGAGAGGCTGGGCAGTGGTGGTGCACGCCTTTAGTGCCAGCACTCGGGAGGCGGCGGCAGGTGGATCTCTGTGAGTTCGAGGCCAGCCTGGTCTACAAAGTGAGTTCCAGGAAAGATGCAAAGCTACACAGAGAAAACCTGTCTCGAAAAACAAAAAAAAAAAAAACTGAAGAGAGAGTGCATGTTGGCTCTCTTTTGTGGTGGTCAGAGATCAGACAGATTCCATTCACTTCTGGGCAGAACAGAGGACCATGGTGGCTGTTTACTTTGTTCTATATTCATGAGTGCATTTTCTCCCCATTTTATATATTAATAAATCCTTGATACCCTTTTAACAGACTCTCATGGCTTAGCTTACAGGCATTCTTCAAAAACTTCAAAGACCTATAGAATATGGCATTTAAAATGTTTTAAGAAGTTAGATTTTTCTCAACAGTGATATAATCTGCTCCTGGCAGCATCAATTATATCAAGAGTATGATGGGCATAGAAAAAACTCCTTATGGAATTTGCTTTCAATGTGGCAAGGCTACATTTGGGCAAGAAACTACTCTTGCTTCTACTGCTTGACAATATGCTGTATAAACTGGATGCAGGACCCACAGGAAAATGACTGCTGAACTTGCCAAAACAAGGTGGGATGGTCCTTCAGTGTTCCCATGAAAGAAACTGCCAGACATTCTACAAGACAAAGAGGAAAATGACTGACAAACTGCCTATATAGGCAGGACAGTCCTTCAAATTTCCTGCTTCATTGAAAAGATTGCCAGATGCTCTAGGCATATAGGTTGAAAATGGATGCCCCAACATTACAGAAGAACTTTGGGTGATTGTCCAAGCAGCCAGATATCTCTGTCATTTCTAGAGCTTTGGGAGTTGCTTACAATGCACTTCCTGTTTACTCAGGTAATATTATAATCTTCTGAGGTCTTTGATGGAGTTAAAAACTAGACAGTTATTATTATAATTTTCCTTAGTTATGATAAAAGAAAAATTAGATATAAAACTTTAGACTTACCAAGATAGGAGAGATGATAGAATATTTTCTTTAATTTTGTCAAATACAAACAGGTTAAATATAACTGTAATTGTTGCATGATACTTATTTTGTTATATATAATTTTACTATGTTAAAATTTAAGCCTTCCTTTTTGATTAGACAGAAAAGGGGAAATGATATGGAATGTCCTTCTGCATGCTGCAAATATGTGTTGCTTTTATTGGTTGATGAATAAAGCTGCCTTGGCCTATGACAGGGCAGAATATAGCTAGGTGGGAAAGCCAAACTGAGTACAAGAAGAAAAAAGGGTGGAGTCGAGAGATGCCATCCAGTGACCCAAGGAGCAAGATGCCAGCAGACCAGTAATGCCACAGCCATGTGGCAATACATAGATTAATAGAAATGGGTTAATTTTAGTTGTAAGAGTTAGCTAGTAATAAGCTTGAGCCATTGGCCGAACAAATAAAATGAATATTAAGCCTCTGAATGATTATTTTATAAGTGGCTACTGGACTGGGCAGGACTTGGAAAAGCCTCCAGCTACAGTGGGAAGTATTTGTAAAAAGGAGAAGGGCAAGACAGGCCAGCTCTGAGAACTCAGTGGAAGGAAGTTAATGGAAGGCTCAATGGAAGCAGTAGTCAGTAGCCCTGCCTTCTTCGACAAGGAACTGACCTGCTCCCCTGGGTCTAACAATGTGGCCCAATCTCTGGAGCCACATTTCCATCATGGAGCTCACTGCCAGCAGTACTGAGAACTTCTGAAGCTTCCTTCCTTCAGCTGCAATGTTTAATGTGGTGTGAGTTTTAGAAGCTTGCAGACTGCCCTTTTGCACAAATGTAAGTGCACTATTTTCTTCCTTTCTTCTAACAAAACTACAGGAGTCAAAAAGATGCCTCTCAATAATAACCTTAAATGTAATTTGTATTAATTCTCCAATAAAAGATGCACACTAACTGTTTGAATTTAAAAAAAAAAAAATTCCCAGGGGCTGAGATATGACTCAGTAATTAAGAGCACTGTTCTTGCAGAGAACTTAAGTTCAGTTCCCATCACCCATTTGAGTGGCTCAAAGCCTTTTGCAACCCAAACTTCATGGGGATTCTATACCTCTGACCTCCATGGGCACTTGCACTCACATGCACACATGCACACACAAATTCACTCAAACATGCACATAACTAAAAATACAATAAAATCTTTATAAAAATAAGATACAGTTGCTTGTTGTATGCAAGAAGTATATCTCACTAGCAAAGACATAGACTAAGAGTATAAAAATGGAAGTCAATATACTAAGCAATGGAAGTCTAAAACAAACATGAGTAGCTATATTCAAATCTGATAAAGTAGACTTCAAGCCGAAATTACTCAGTAGAGATAAAGAATGTTATGACATATTAGTAAGGGAATGATCTATGAAGTAGATATAACAATTATAAACATATGTGTACCAAATGTTGGCACACCCAATTTCATAAAACAAACACTTGGATATAAATGGACAAATAAGTGTAGGTACAATAAGCAGTGGGTGATTTAAATATTAAAGTCTCATAAGTAGAGAAATGATCTAGACAAAATTCAACAATAAACTTCAGAGTTAAACTGTACCAGATAGCTTAGCAGACATGTAGAGACTATGCCAGCCAACAGCTGTGGAATCCATAGTCTTCTCAGTAGCTTAATGAACTTTTTCTAAAATAAATCACATTTTAGGCCATTAAACAAGTCTGAACAATATAAAAAAAATCAAGTGACTATTTGTATCCTTTATAATAATTGTGGAATAAAATAGAAATCAACAAAGCAAACTATATAAATTATACAAATACAAAGAGAAAACAATACACTCTTTTATTTTGAGACAGGGTCTCTATCCCAGAATGCCTTGAACTCTCAATGTAGCTAAGTGTGATCTTGAATTTCTGATCTTCCTGCCTCCTCCTCCTGAATGCTGAAATTACAGATATGTACCACCACCCTTGGTTTATGCAGTTCTGTGAATCAAGCTGGAGTCCCTATGAATGCTAGTTAAGCACCCTCTAGACTATATTCACAGCCCAAATTTAAAAAAAAATACTTTTGAATGATCATAGGGTCATTAAAGAAATTTTTTAAAAAATTAAAGCATCCTAGAATCAAATACTACTTATTTGATCTTGATTCATTTCTTTCTTGCTTCTCTTTTGTTCATCTATTCCTACAAAATTTATTTCTTCATGCAGTCTCATTATTAAGACTCTTTTTTTCATTATTAAGACATTTAAATCTCTCCCCCATGTGCATAGGACTCCTTTAAATGCCATCTACAATGCTGGATTGATATAGATTGATTTAGAAATCCTATACTGGTGTTTATAAGACACTGATAACTTCCTAGATTCATATAATGGTCCAAGATAAAATTGAAAGGATATAAACAACTTATGCATGTCTATAATGAGAAATGAGATTGAAGCAGTAATAAAAAATTTCTGAACTGGTAAAATCCTAAAGCCAGATAGATTTAACCTATTAAACCATTAAAGAAGATCTAACACAAAATAATATGAAAGGTTATAGTTATGAGCAGTAATTTTAAATCATCAGGGCAGGTTCAGATATGTAATTTATTGATGCATCTCTAAGTTTTTAGAAGCCAAACTATTTAACAAAATATTACATAAAACATAAAGGGAAGGGACACTACCAAACTCATTAATTGAAGTCAGTATTACTCTGCTACAAAAAAAAGTAAAGACATAAAAAAATTTATTGACCAATTTAACTGATAAATATAGATGCAAATAACCATAGTAAAATATTTGCAAACTAAATTCAATTAGACATGATTAGAATCATACATTATGATCAAGTTGGTTTCGTTCTAGGTATATACAGACAGTTCAACATATGTGGAGTGGTTTGAAAGAAAATGGCCCCAAAAGGAATAGCACTATTAGGAGGTGTGACCTTGTTGGAGTAGGTGTGGTCTTGTTGGAGGAAGTGTGTGACTGTGGAGGCAGGCTTTGAAGTGTACTATATTCAAGATGCCATCTAATGTCACAGTCCATTTCCTGTTGCCTTCTGATCAAGATGTAGCCAACATCATATCTGCCTACTTTCTGCCTTGCTTTCGGCCATGCTTCCCGACATGATGATAATGGACCGAACCTCTAAACTGTAAGCCACCACTTCAATTAAACACTTTCCTTTATGAGAGTTGCTATGGTCATTGTGTCTCTTCACAGCAATAGAAACCCTAACTAACATAATACGCAAATCAATATATGTAATAAATCACATAAATAAATTCCAGGACAGAAATCACATGATCATCTTAATAGATGCCAAAAGGCCTTTGGCAATATTCAACATTCCTATATGTAGAAAAGCCTAACAATGAAAGAAACATACTTTAGTATAATAAAGGCTATATATGCCCACCCACCCTCTGAGACTTGCAACTGTTCCCTGAGACAGAGCCTGCCAGCACCCAACTGGACTAAGGTGAGTCTTTATCCTCATACATGAACACCCCAGTCCCTAGGCTTTGGGCCCAGGGGTACAACCCTGCACCCCTACAACCCCACCCATTGCAGTTCCAGTTTCAGGCCAGTTGGCAGGCAGACCTCCTGCACACAGGACAGACCACCACCATCCCCCATCAGACCCTGTAACCCAAGTCCTACCTCCCTAAAATTCCACCCACTCTCCAAGACTGCAACTGTTCCTTGAGACAGGGCCTGCCAGCACCCAACTGAACTAAAAGGCCAGTTGGCAAGAAGACATCCTGCAGACAGGTCAGAATACCACCATCTACCACACAGTAAGACTGCAGCTACTCCCTGAGACAGAGCCCACTAGTGCCAGTTGGACTAAGAGCTGCTCCCTAAGGAAAAAAGTCCATCAGCATTGACTAGACCAAGAGCTCCCACTGGATTAAAAGTATCAATCAGACCAAGAGAGCCTCCCTCAGACACAGACACTGCTTGCACCAAGTGAGAAAGAGATGGGTAGGTGCCAGTGCAAAAATACAGTTAACAACATAAAAAACAACATGGCTCCATCAGAACCTACATCAGCAAGACATGAACATACCAACACAGAAGAAACAGAAGAAATCTACCATAAAAATGACTTTAAGAAGATATTAGAGATTTTAAAAGAAGAAATGAAAATTTCCCTTAAAGAAATCGAGGAAAAGTCAAACAAAAAATGGGAAGAAATCAGTAAATCCCTTGAAAGCCAAGAGAAAGCAATTAAACAAGTGAGGGAAACAGTTCAAGATTTCAAAACTGAAATGGCGTCAATAAAGAAGACACAAACTGAGGTAATGCTAGAAGTGGAAAATCTGAGTAAACAAACAGGAACTACAGATGCAAGTATAACCAACAGAATGCAAGAAATGGAAGAGTAGATCTCTGGTGTTAAAGATACAGTAGAAGAAATAGATTCATCAGTCAAAGAAAACACTAAAACCAACAAAGTCATGACCCAAAATGTCCAGGAAATTTGGGACACCATGAAAAGACCAAACCTAAGAATAATAGGGATAGAAGAAGGAGAAGAATACCAACTCAAAGGCACAGAAAACATATTCAACAAAATCATAGAAGAAAACTTTCCCAACCTAAAGAAAGAAATGCCTACAAAAATACAAGAAGGTTACAGAACACCAAATAGACTGGATCCAAAAAAAAAAAGGTCTCCTCGCCACATAATAATCAAACCACTGAACATACAGAATAAAGAAAAAAATATTAAGAGTTACAAAGGAAAAAGGCCAAGTAACATATAAAGGCAGACCCATAAGAATAACAAGTGACTTCTCAATGGAGACTCTAAAAGCCAGCAGGTCCTGGACAGATGTTATGCAGATACTGAGAGACCATGGATGCCAACCCAGACTATTATATGTAGCAAAACTCTCAATCAACATCGACAGACTAAACAAAATATTCCAGGATAAAACCAGATTTAAACAATATCTCTCCACAAATCCAGCCCTACAGAAAGCATTCAAAGAAAAAATCCAACCTAAGGAAGTTAGATACAACCATGAAAATACAGGCAATAGATAGTCTCATACCAACAAATACCAAAGAAGGGAAACATACAATACTACCACCAAAAAAAACAGGAATTAACAATAACTGGTCATTAACATCCATCAGTATCAATGGTCTCAATTCACCTATAAAAAGACACAGGCCAACAGAATGGACACGAAAACAAGATCCATCCATTTGATGCATACAAGAAACACACCTCAATTTCAATGACAGACACCACCTCAGAATTAAAAGGCTGGGAAAAGACATTCCAGTCAAATGGACTTAAGAAGCAAGCTGGTGTAGCTATCCTAATATCTAATAAAATAAACTTCAAACTAAAATCAATTGAAAGAGATCGGAAAGAACACTACATATTTATCACAGGGAAAACCCGACAAGATGAAGTCTCAATACTGAATATTTATGCCCCAAATACAAGGGCACCAACATTCATAAAAGAAACATTACTAAAGCTTAAATCATACATGAAACCCCATACTCTAGTAGTGGGAGATTTCAATGCCCCACTCTCACCAATGGACAGGTCTGCCAGACAGAAACTTAACAGAGAAATAAGGGAACTAACAGAAATTATGACTCAGATAGACTTAATAGATATCTACAGAATATTCCACCCTAACACGAAAGAATATACCTTCTTTTCAGCACCCCATGGAACCTTCTCCAAAATCGACCACATTCTTGGTCACAAAGCAAATCTCAACAGATACAAAAAAAATTTAAATAACCTCCTGTGTCTTATCAGACCACCATGGCTTAAAGTTAGACTTCAACAACAACAAAACTTACAGAAAGAAAGAAATTAAAGATTTCCTAGAATCCAATGAAAACAAATGTACAACATACCCAAACTTATGGGACACCATGAAAGCAGTGCTAAGAAGAAAATTCATAACTCTAAATGCCCACATAAAGAAGTTTGAGAAATCTCGTAGTAGTGACTTAACAGCACACCTGAAAGCTCTAGAACAAGAAGAAGCAAACTCACTCAGGAGAAACAGACGCCAGGAAATAATCAAACTGAGGGCTGAAATCAATAAAATAGAAACAAAAAGAACAATACAAAGAATCAATGAAACAAAGAGTTGGTTCTTTGAGAAAATCAACAAGGTAGATAAGCCCTTATCCAAATTAACCAAAAAGTAGAGAGAGAGCATCCAAATTAACAAAATCAGAAATGTAAAGGGGGACATAACAACAGACAATGAAGAAATCCAGACAATCATCAGGTCATACTTCAAAAACCTGTACTCCACAAAATTGGAAAATCTGGAAGAAATGAATAATTTTCATGATAGGTACCCCATATCTAAGTTAAATCAAGACCAGATAAACTATTTAAATAGACCAATAACCCCTAAGGAAATAGAAATGGTCATTAAGTCTCCCAACCAAAAAAAGCCCAAGACCAGATGGTTTCAGCACAGAATTCTACCAGATTTTCAAAGAAGAGCTAATACCAATACTCTTCAAATTGTTCCACATTATAGAAACAGAAGGAACATTACCAAATTCTTTTTAGGAGGCTACAGTTACCCTGATACCCAAACCACACAAAGATGCAACAAAGAAAGAGAATTACATACCAATCTCCCTCATGAACATTGATGCAAAAATACTCAATAAAATACTGGCTAACTGAATCCAGGAACACATCAAAAAAAATCATTCACCATGACCAAGTAGGCTTCATCCCAGGCATGAAAGGATGGTTCAACATATGAAAATCTGTCAATGTAATACACCATATAAACAAACTAAAAGAAAAAAACCACATGATCATCTCATTGGATGCTGAAAAAGCCTTTGACAAAATCCAACACCCCTTCATAATAAAGGTTCTAGAGAGATCAGGAATACAAGGAACATACCTAAACATAACAAAGGCAATTTACAGCAAGCCGATAGCCAGCATCAAATTAAATGGAGAGAAACTCAAAGTGATTCCACTAAAATCAGGAACAAGACAAGGCTGTCCACTCTCCCCATACTTATTGAATATAATACTTGAAGTTCTAGCTAGAGCAATAAGACAACAAAAGGAGATCAAGGGGATACAAATTGGAAAGGAAGAAGTCAAACTTTCATTATTTGCAGATGATATGATAGTATACATAAGTGACCCCAAAAATTCTACCAGGGAACTCCTACAGCTGATAAACTCCTTCAGTAAGGTAGCAGGATACAAGATTAACTCAAAACAATCAGTATCCCTCCTCTATACAAATTAAAAAGGGGCTGAGAAATAAATCAGAGAAACATCACCCTTTACAATAGCCACAAATAATATAAAATACCCTGGGTTAACTCTAACTAAGCAAGTGAAAGATGTGTACGATAAGAACTTTAAGTCTCTGAAGAAAGAAACCAAAGAAGATATCAGAAAATGGAAGGACCTCCCATGCTCATGGATAGGTAGAATCAACATAGTAAAAATATCAATCTTACCAAAAGCAATATACAGATTCAATGCAATACCCATCAAAATCCCAACACAATTCTTCCCAGACATGGAAAGAACAATACTTAACTTTATATGGAAAAACAAAAAACCTAAGGTAGCTAAAAGAATCCTGTATAATATAGCAACCACTGCAGGCATCATGATCCCTGATCTCAAGCTCTACTATAGAGCTATAGTAATAAAAAACAGCTTGGTACTGACATAAAAACCGACATGTGGACCAATGGAATTGAATTGAAGACCCTGACATTAATTCACACACCTATGAACATATGATTTTTCACAAAGAAGCTAAAACTGTACCATGGAAAAAAGAAAGTATCTTCAACAAATGGTGCTGGCATAACTGGATGTCAACATGCAGAAGATTGCAAATAGATCGATATCTGTCGCCATGCACAAAACTCAAGTCCAAGTGGATTAAAGACCTCAACATAAATCCAGTTACACTGAACTTGATGGAAGAGAAAGTAGGAAGTAGTCTGGAACGCATTGGCACCAGAGATCACTTCCTAAATGTAGCACCAGTAGCGCAGACACTGAGAGAAACAATTAATAAATGGGACCTCCTGAAACTAAGAAGCTTTTGTAGAGCAAAGGATATGGTCAATAAGACCAAACAACAGCCTACAGAATGGGAAAAGATCTTCACCAACCCCACATCTGACAGAGGGCTGATCTCCAAAATATATAAAGAACTCAAAAAGCTAGACATAAAAATACTGAACAATCCCATTAAAAAATGGGCTACAGAGCTTAACAGAATTCTCAACACAAGAAGCTCAAATGGCTGAAAGGCATTTAAGGAATTGTTCAACATCCTTAATCATCAGGGAAATGCAAATCAAAACAACTCTGAGATACAATCTTACACCTGTCAGAATGACTAAGATCAAAAACACTGAAGACAGCTTAGGTTGAAGAGGATGTGGAGCAAGGGAACACTCCTCCACTGTTGGTGGGAATGCAAACTTGTACAGCCACTCTGGAAATCAGTATGGTGGTTTCTCAGAAAGTTGGGAATAAGTCTTCCTCAAGACCGAGTTATACCACTCTTGGGCATATACCCAAGGAATGCTCAATCTTACCACAAGGACACATGCTCAAGTATGTTCATATCAGCATTATTCATAATAGCAAGAACCTGGAAACAACCTAGATGCCCCTCAACTGAAGAATGGATAAAGAAAATATGGCACATATACACAATGGAGTACTACTCAGCAGTAAAAAAACAATGATATCATGAGGTTTGCAGGCAAATGGATGGATCTAGATAATATCTTGAGTGAGGTAACCCAGATTCAGAATGACAAACATAGTATGTCCTCACTCATAAGTGGATACCAAATGGGGGGGAAGGGATGGCCAGACTGAAACCCACAACTCCAAAGATGCTAGCTAACAGGAAAAGACCATAGGAGGGCACATGGATGATCCTGTGAAGTGGATGAGATCTACATGAGTGAACTGTTGGGGGGGGGGTGGCAGAGGGCGAGGAGTGGGGAATGAGAACATAAGGAAGGGTCAAGCTGAAACAGGGACAGAGTAAGAGGGCAGGGAGGAAGATACCATGATAAATGAGGACATCATGGGAATAGGAAGAGACAGGGTGCTGGGGAGGCTCTCAGGAATCCACAAGGTTGACCCCACCTTGGTCTGCTGGCAGTGGTCCAGAGGGTACCTGGTGTCTACTCTGGTGACCAGCCTAGCAAATAACCTAGCTGTCATCATAGAGCCTTTGTCCAGTGACAGATGGAGGCAGATACAGAGATCCACGGCCAGGCACCAGACTGAGCTCCAGGAATCCAATTGATGGGAGAGAGGAGAGATACTGCATGTGAGGGACATCGAGATCATGATGGGAAGACGTGCAGAGATGACCGGCCACACTAGTTGAAGCCCATGAACTGTGGACTAGTGGCTGTGGAGCCCCCATGGGACTGGACTAGGTCCTCTGGATATGGAAGACAGTTGTTTGGCTCAAACTGTTTGGGGGGCACCAAGGCAGGGGGATCGAAATCTGTCCCTGGTCTATGGGCAGACTTCTGGAATCCAGTGCCTGTGGTGTGACACTTTGCACAGTCTTAGTGCAGTGGGAAGGGGCTTGGACCTGCCTAGGCTCAGTGTGCTGGGCTCTGCTGACTCCCCATGGGAGACCTCGATTTGGGGGATGTGGGGTTGCAGGATGGCTTGAGAAATAGGGCTGGGGGTGGGAGTAGGGAGGAGGGGGGTTGTGGATAGTATGTGGAGTGAGTAGAAAATTTCTTAATAAAGAAAAATGAAAAAAATAAAAAATAAAAATAAAGGCTATATATGGCAAGGTTATAACCAACATTATACTAATGGGAAAAATTCAAATTATTTCATCTAAAATCAGGAAAGGATTCTTTCTACTGTAGTCTATGTAATATTTGAATTTTTGGTAAGCAATAAACAAAGAAAAAGAAATAAAAGGAGTTTCAAAAGGTTAAATTATTACCATATACTGATGTCAATAAAGACTAAAGACTTTACACCAAAAAGAAAATTCTTAGATGTGTTAAACATTTTATTAAAATAGAAAAATACAAAATTAAGATATAAAAGTGTTAGATTTTCTATATATGAATAATGAACTTTCTGAGAAAGAATTCAATTTTAAAGATCCATTCATAATAGCTTCAGAATAACTAACTAAATACCTCAGACCATGGCTAACAAAGGGAGTGAGAGGCCTCCACAGTGGGAACTTCAGAATGCTGGAGGAGGAAATTAAAACAGACAGTGGTGAGAATACAGAAAGACAAGCAGAAGCAGTACTGTGAAATGGCTACTTTACCAAAAGCAATCACCAACTCAATACAATTTCCATCAAAATTTCAATGACATTCTTCACAGAACCAGGAGGAAAATCTTAAAATTCATATACACACATAAAACATTCCAAATAGCAGAGAGAGAGAGATTCTGGAAGTGCCACAATAGCTGATTTTAAATTATATTCTAGGGGGCTGGAGAGATGGCTCAGAGGTTAAGAGCACTGACTGATCTTCCAGAGGTCTTGAGTTCAATTCCCAGCAACCACATGGTGGCTCACAACCATCTGTAATGAGATCTGGTGCCCTCTTCTGGCGTGCAGACATATATACAAACAGAACACTGTATACATAATAATAAATAAATCTTTTTTTAAAATATAAATAAATAAATAAATAAATAAATAAATAAATAAATAAATAAATAAATAAATAATATTCTAGGGTCATAGTTAGAAAAACAGCATGGTACTGGCACAAAAGTATTTACATAGACCAACAGAATATAATAAAGAACCAAGAAATAAACCCACATAGCCAAAGCCACCTGACTTTTAACCAAGGTGTCAAAAAAACTTAGGCCTTCTCAACAGTTGGTGATGGGAAAAATGAATACCTAGTACCTACCTCTCGTTCTGTACAAAACTCAATTCAAAATGGATTAAGATTATGACCTTGTCATAAGTGCTGGAGTCTAAAACTGCTAAAACAAAAGTCAGTAAAAAACACTTCAAATACAGGGCTGAGCAAGCACTTTCTGAAAACACCCCAGTGATCCATGAAATAACAGCAAGAGTCAACAAATGAGGTTTAACATTAACAGTTTCTCCCCAGCAAATGAAGCAACCAGCAGAGTGAAGAAATACCTATATGATGGAAGAAAAATCTTGTCAAACTCTACATCCAACCCAAACACCAATATCTAGAATCTCTAAAGAAATCAACAAATTCAATGCTGAAAAATCATCCAACTAATAGATAAACAAGTGAACTAAATAGATAGTTCTAAGAAGAAATGCGAGTATGAAAGATGCTCAGTATGCTTAGCCATTAGGAAAATTTAAATTAAAACTACCTTGAGATTCCATCTCACTCCAGTCAGAATGGGACACATAGAAATATCCTGTCTCTGAAACAGATATGTAGAGGGAAGGAGTAACTCTGCCTCAGAGCTTGCTCTGTAACAAAAAGAATGGATGTAAAAGGCAGACAAGGATGTGGTAGGCATTACAAATATGAATAACAATGTAATTTATTAGAACTACAAAAATGAGTTTGTGTAGAAGGACTCAAAAAATTTAAAGCATAATAAATAATAGTAATTGTTAATAACACATTAAAATACATGTTTGTATATTGTATAGATGTGTAAAAGTGAACCAAGGGGACCCAATCAAAGCCTGGGGACTCCCTCAACCAAACTTTTACAATATCCCCAGAAGTCAAACAGAGTGAGTCATCCCTAGCATTCCCCAGCCACCAGCTATCACAGAATTCCCAAAGATATGGAGACTGAGGGTCTCTAAAGACTCTGAGACCGTGGTGTGGAAAGGAGAAAGCAGAAGAAAACAGAAATAGGTCACTCCCTCAGGGTAGGAAGATTTTAAGGCCCCTTGTTCCTACTCCTTGGGTGGGACACAACCCTGTTACCTTCCTCTGTCATTGTTGCCTCAAAGGCTGGGCTGAAGTGTCTCCACTACAAAAGCTCTCTGCACACCTCTGCTTCTTGGTATGTTCCCAAACCTATAGCCACTAGCCATCCGTGCTGTCTGGGACAAGACACACTAAATGTCTGCATGCTGGGAAAGAACAAAATGTTCGAATTAAGGAAAGGACATGATACATATTGAGAAACGCCAGTCATTTTGTTCTCTCCAGATTTAAATGCATTTGTGAGTCCTCTGGGGTCTGGATATAGGAGTTTCACAGAAAGAAGGGAGCTTGCAGGAAAGAGTTCAAAGATCCCTCCAAGAAAACAGGAGTTCTGAGGTGTCACCCCTTATCACTGGGGTATCTACGGTGCCCAAGCCAGCAGCAGCAGCAGCATCCTCTGCAACTTTGTTGGAAATGCAGAATCTCAGGTCACAGACTTTCTGAGGTAGACACTGCATTCAATGAGACCTCAAGTTGGCCCTTGTGCATGTTCATAGCTGAGGAGAGCTGGCAGGGAGGTCCAAGTCAGCTCTGTATCAGGACCAGTACTTTCAGTTTTTCAGCTACAGATTTCTGAGCCTCACTCTAGAACAATTGTTGAGAACCTTTGAGCACTGTCTGTAGCAATCAGTTTTTCACAAAGTTCCAACCTAAGTCCTAATGACACCAGACCATAGAGAAGAGGTAGAACCGCTAACCTAAACCAAAGTACTCAATCTGAAGATGAGAGACTAAAGAAAGACACAGAGAGACAGTATTGAGGGGTAGACAAGGAGGCTGTAGTTCATACCCCAACTCTGTCCTCCTCGTAGCTATACATCTTAGTCCTTTCTCTTCTTTCGAATACAATGTTCTTACTTTCCAGTTAAGATTGTCCTAAACAGAGGAAGGAAATGGCTTGAGGCTGTTACAGCAGAAGCTAGATTAGAATGCCTGCTGTGCCACCCACAGCCACCTCAGCTAAAGAAAATCCTTAAGGAGTATCAGGAAGAGAAGGGCAAGCTAGAATCCAATGAACATTGATCCAGACAACCAGGCTGTTCTCAGTGAATGCTGAGAGAGGTAGAGGCAGACACATGAAGGCAAAGCCTTTCTTCAGCTAAAGTGGATCCCTCATGAACCTTGCTCAAGGTGTGCTCCTCATTTCCTGAGAAGAATGAATTATGTTTTGCTAAGTGTGAGTAGTAATCATCCTGTTTTGCCTGAAACTGAGAAGTTACATGGGGCACAGGAGTTTCAGGGGGCAAAAAAATCAACTTCAAAGTTCTGCTAATATTTTCCCCATCTTACAGATGGAGAAATGGAGAGATGTCCAAAGCAAATCTTCCCCTCACTTTGTAAAGGTGAGTGATGTTTGGTTTTCATGTGGAAAGACCAAAACGTACAAGGGGTTGGCCATCAGCAGTTGGCTTCATTCATGACAACATGTATATCTGATGGGGTTGGAGTCTCATTGCTATTTTGCTAAACGTAATATCTACAGTTTCTTACATTTTCCTGCAAGTGACAGAATGTCATTTTTCTTCATGGCTGAATAAAACGTTATCAGTTACATTTTTCATTATCCATTCATCTATTTGATGGGCATCTAAGATGAATTCCACATCTTAGCTATTGTAAAAATATCAGCAATGAACACGGATGTGCAAGCATAGCAGGTGTGGATCTGAGTCTAGAGGGCAGAAGCTGGGGCTTCCGGGTTCTTGTGTTTACACTGCACTGTACAGAGACATATGGATAGTTATAGGAAAGGGGGTAGTTTAAGGGGCAGATACAAAGGAGCAATATCTCACCTGTGGCCTGGCGCCCAGAGAGCAAAAAAGTGGGGGAAAGGTATGAAGTGAGCTCTGCAGTGACTCACGGGCATCAACAAGGTACCACCTCTTCCAAATTCATACAGACTCCAGACTTTCAGCCCTTGGCTGAAGGACACTCAGGTACACTGAAGTGCTTCCAGTCTTTCAGCTACGGCAGCCTCCTCCTCTTGTTGCCTAATCTCCTACCTCACAAATATTTCTAGGATAGGATATTGAGTCCTTTGAGTTTCCAGGAATGGTACCACTGATTATGGTAGTAATTATGTTTTAGTTTTTTGAGAAGCTTCACACTGCTTTCCATAACGGCTGCACTAGTTTGTACTCCCACCAACAGTGGTTAAGGGGTTCTCTTTCCTGAATCTTGCCAACATTTTATCTTTATTTTGTTAGTAGTGGCCATTCTGACTAGAGTGAGATGAAATCTCCAAGTCATTTTAATTTGCATTTCTTTTATGCTAGATATTGAAGGTGTGTTTAAGTGTTTAATGTCAATTTGTATACCTTATTTTGTGAACTGTCTGTTCAGATCACTGGCCCATTTACTGATAGGTAATTTGTTGGTTTTGATTTTTTTTCTTGATGTTTAATTTTTCTGTTCTTTGCTTGTTTGTTTGTTTGTTTGTTTTATTTTTGTTTTGTTGAGACAGAATTTCTC
Source organism: Peromyscus maniculatus bairdii (assembly GCF_049852395.1). Taxonomy (NCBI): domain Eukaryota; kingdom Metazoa; phylum Chordata; class Mammalia; order Rodentia; family Cricetidae; genus Peromyscus; species Peromyscus maniculatus. The sequence goes on along the minus strand of NC_134855.1, from coordinate 2,969,823 downwards.
TGTGTGGCCCTGGCTATCCTGAAGCTTGCTCTGAAGATCAGGCTGGCCTTGAACTCACAGAGATCTGCCTGCCTCTGCCTCCCAAATGCTGGGATTAAAGTAGTGCACCACCACCACCACCCATAATTATTTTTTAATAATTTTTATTTATATTTGGTAATTTCAGACATGGATATAATGATATTTTGATCATAGTCATCTCCCATTGCTCTCTTATAAACTTCTCACTCCTTTGTCCCATAAAGTCCCTCTTTATTTTCTCTTATTTTATTTATATGGGTGTTTTGCTGGTATGTGCCTGTGCATCACATGAGTACTCGGTGCCCCTAAAGATTAGAAGAGGGCCTTGGATCCCCTGGAACTGGAGTTTTTAACAGTGTGAGCTGCCATGTGAGCACTGGGAATTGAACCTGGGTCCTCTGGAAGATCAGTCAGTGCTCTGACCCACTGAGCCCTCTCTCCACACCCTAGTTTTACAGTTCTTTATATATCTTAGATATTGACACTTGTCTGAAGTGTAGCTGGTGAAGAGTTTCTCCCATTCTGTAGTCTGCCTCTCCATTCTGTTAAGTTATTTTGCTGTGGAGAAGGTTTTTAATTTCATGTGACCTTATCTGTCAGTTCTCAGGTCTGGTTTCTGTGCTACTGTATTTAGATTCAGAAATTTGTTGGCCATACCTGTGTCCTAGAGTGTTTTCCTAGGGTGTTCCTTTAGTAGTTTCAGCATTTCTGGTTTTAGATGAAAGACTCTGATCTACTTTTAATTGATTTCCTGCAGAGTGAGAGAGAGGGATATAATTTCACTCTTACATGGTTACACAGGTGGATCTAGTATTGTCAGCACCATTGGTGATAAGACTGTCTTTTTCCAGTGCATATTTTTCATACCTTTGTCAAAAATTAAGTGTCTAGGGTGTATCTCTGGGCCTTCTATTATGTTCCATTGTTGACTAAGCCTTTCTAATACGAATGTGTAGACTATAGCATCACATTCCATCCCTTAATGTACTCAGTTATTTACCCATTTAAAAATTTTAGTAGGAGAGAGATGATTCAGCAGTTAAGAGCACTGGTTGCTCTTCCAGAGGACCTGAATTCAATTCCCAGCACCCACATGGCAGCTCACACCTGTCTATAACTCCAATTCCAGGGAATCCAACACCCTCACAGGCATACATGCAAGCAAAACACTAATGTACATAAAATAAAAATAAATATTAAAAATTTAGCAGAGGCTTGAGAGATGGTTCAGCCATTAAGAGCATGCACTGCTCTTCCGGTGGACCTGAGTTCAATTCCCAGCACCCATATCAGGTTCCAGGAAATCTGATGACTCTAGCCCCTTTGGGCACACACACACATGCACATACCCATACACACACACACACACACACACACACACACATATATATATATATATATATATATATATATATATATATATATGCAATTACAAATAAAAGTTACTTTAATTTAAAAATATTTTAGGCCACATGTGGTGGTGTACACCTTTAATCCCAGCACTCAGAAGGCAGTGACAAGCAGATCCATGTGATATCAAGGTCAGCCTGGCTACATAGTGAGTTCTAGCACAGCCAGGGATGTGTAGAAAGATCTTATCTCAAAATAATAGATGATAGATAGATGGATAGATAGATAGATAGATAGATGATAGGTAGGTAGATAGATAGATAGATAGATAGATAGATAGATAGATAGATAGATAGATAGATAGATAATAGATAGATAGATAGATAGATGATAGGTAGATAGATAGATAGATAGATAGATAGATAGATAGATAGATAGATAGATAATAGATGGGTGACATAGTAAGGTGGATATATGCTGCAGCAGGCACAGATGAGGAGATGTTCAGTTTCCTTTGGGTAAATCATAAAGGTCTTCACACTGGAGATACACAAAGAAGTGAGTCATGGGTCCTAGATAAAGGAAATAAATAAAAAGACACAGGTGTATGAAGCAACATTGCCCTGGGGGAAATTCACTATTTTTGCTTACCTTAAATCTGTTTCATTCCTGTATTGAGCCGATGCATTTGATTCTGTTCACTGAAACTTTCAATGAAAGCTTGCTCTGTTCCAGGACCTGTGTGAGATGCTTCACACACATTATCTTACTCAGTCCTTGCCACTTCCCCTCATTAAACAGAGAAAAAAAATAAGTCTCGGGAAAGTAAAGAGCCAACAGTTCCACCCTCGTCCCTTCCATACCTCATTGTCTTCCCAAGACACCTGTCCACTCCTAATGGAAATAATTCCTCTCCAAAAACCTTAAATATTGCAATAAATCCACAAGAGTCTGGTTAAGGAGTATTAGGAAAATTTATTAGGGTAAATTGAGGAAATACACTCAAGAATACAGAACAGAATAGACAGCTGAAGTCGTCCTCTGATCTGACCAGAAGAGAATCTACCTGGCAGTTTGATCAGACCAGGCAGCAGGCAGCAGGGAGATGGGGCTTGTGACCTTTCTCCCTTTCCTTTTAAGAGGTCACATACAACGGCAAGCAGCACCTCCTCCCTCAGGCCCTACAGCCCAAGACCATAGGCGGAGCAAACACCACTACACTTAAAGGTCATAATAGGAGACAGTTTCTGCCCATTCTCATGCCTGCTTTCCTCCCTGGGAACTAGAGAAGAAAATGCACATAGAGTCATGACATTTTCAATCCCTCTATACTATATTTCACCCCATTCACCACCACACATTTTACAAGTATTGACACTTGCTACATGCCAGGCAATGTTCTCAGTGCTGAGGACAGAGAAGTCAGAAGGACTTCTGCCTTCATGGAGATGGAGCTGCAGTGACTTCTCAGAGTTTGGAATGGGGTATGATGGTTATGCTTGTCAAAGGCTACATGAGCAATTTTGTCCAGAAAGACTAGAACCTGGGATGCAATTCTTCCTCTTCTATGATAGCCTTTCTCTCATCCCCCTCTTGCTTTCCCTACTCTCAGTCTCTACCCAGCAGGATAAGCTCAGAGAACTTCACATGGTCCAGAGTTACACCAGATGAATTCATCCTCTTGGGGATCACAAATCGTTGGGACCTGCGCGTGACCCTCTTCCTGATATTCCTGCCCATCTACTTCATCAGCCTGCTGGGAAATGTGGGCATGGTGCTACTCATTCGTGTGGATGCCAGGCTCCACACACCCATGTACTTCTTCCTGGCCAACCTCTCCCTGCTAGATGCTTTCTATTCCTCTGCCATCGGCCCCAAGATGCTAGTTGACCTCCTACTGTCCCGTGCTACCATCCCTTATGTAGCCTGTGCCCTCCAGATGTTTGTCTTTGCAGGGTTGGCTGATGCTGAGTGCTGCCTGTTAGCAGTCATGGCCTACGATCGCTATGTGGCCATTGGGAACCCTCTTCTCTATACCACAGTTATGTCACCCCGTCTATGTCTGGCCTTACTAGGGGCATCAGGCCTGGGTGGAGCAGTGAGTGCCTTTGTACATACAACCTTCACCTTCCGTCTGAGCTTCTGCAGCTCACTGGAGGTCAACAGCTTCTTCTGTGATATTCCTCCACTGCTGGCCATCTCCTGCAATGACACCAGTCTCAATGAACTCCTCCTTTTTGCTGTCTGTGGCTTTATCCAGACAGCCACGGTATTGGCTATTGCTGTGTCTTATGGATTCATCGCTGGGGCTGTGATCCGCATGCAGTCAGCTGAGGGCCGTCGGCGGGCAGCTTCCACATGTGGCTCTCACCTCACAGCTGTGGCCATACTGTATGGGACCCTTATTTTCATGTACCTGCGTCCCAGCTCCAGCTATGCCCTGGACACTGACAAAATGGCATCTGTGTTCTACACTCTCGTCATTCCAGCTCTCAACCCACTCATCTACAGCCTTAGAAACAAAGAGGTCAAGGAAGCCCTTCGTCGTACCTGGAATCGATTCTGCTGTCCAGGACGGAGCACCAGTGATTGGTCACAGGAAGTGGGTTAGGAATGAAGACACTCTTTCTGTCACTGTGGGTAAAGATAGGTGTTCCTCAGACTTGGATGTCTCCTGTCATTATTGAAGAAGCTATCAAAGGGGAAGGGAATGAAAACATACAAAAGGGAGGCAGAAACCTAGAATATTCTAGAGCAAGACCAAAAGAAAGCACCAAGACGAAGTAATGTTGCTGTGAATGTTCCTTGGTGTTCAAAACACTTAACTTCCTAGATATGACCTGGTGAAACATCAGAGATTTGTTTCCACCTGTGCATGTAAGATGCTGATCCCTAGAAACTCCAAATGAGATCCACAATTAGTTCCAACTATCCCTAGATTCCTACCCTGGTAGATTCCTTCACTGCTGGTGGCCATGCTCTTTGCTCCTCAGAACTTCAGGAAATTATCTTTGGAACCCATCACACCAGAGTGAGAATGAATATGATGGAACAGGTGCCCTGCCTTGCAGCCTGTGTGCTCTGTGTCTCTGCAAAGTGGATGAGCAAGTGCCATGCTGGGAGGTTGAAGAGGTCATAAGGGGCCATAGGCAGGTGAGATAGATGTTATTCACCAGCACACAGGCCACTGTGCAGAGAGCCACCAGCAGACACACATTGACATACAGGCCAGCATATGGGTGGGCACAGACACACACATAGGCTACATGGAGATAGGAACATGTGCCTACAGAGAGACATACATGAAGACTGGTAAAGTCTAAAGCAAGACAAAGAACTCAGCCCCTGACCTTAAGGTCACATTTAAACAGAATTCCACAATAGTGTCAATCTGCCAGGAATAGTTATATAACAGATTTCATCACTACTTACTTTGGGCATGGTTCCTGAACATGCGGTGTCAAGCACTTTGTGCTCACTCATAGCTCTGACTGTCCAGTGTCAGCTTTGTTTTAGCTGACTCATACCAAATATCCACATTAGCATCATGTTGTCTAAATATAAGCTGTCCCCAGGGCCTTCTGTGTCCACCATTGAGTTAGGCCCAAAACATTTTAGGTGTCTGACATACTTGAAGTTATTTTAAACTTTTGGATAATTAATAGAGGTTAACTTTTCTTTAAGCTTAATAGTAGGGCTTAGTTTGTTGATAAATTTATCTAAATTTATCATATAGATGGGCAAGGTTGACATCAACGTTGGGTGTTTTATGTTATGATATACTATACAAAAGGAAGATTGGGGTTAGGCAAAGAAATATCATAACTCTGACCTTTTGGGCAATGGTTACTATATTAGTTATATCCTTCTTTTATTATTTTACACCAAAAAAGGGAAATGTGGTGATATATTGTTTCTCAAATAAAGCTTGTTTGAGGATCAGAGGACAGAGCCAGCCACTAGATTAAACATAGAGGCCAGGCAGTGGTGGCACACACCCTTAATCCTAGCACTCTGGAGATAGACATCCATCTGGATCTCTGTGAGTTCAAAGCCACCCTGGGCTATATGAGATTGATCCAGTCTAGGAAAGAAACAGAACCAGGCAGTGGTGGCACACACCATTAATCCCAGTACTTGGGAGTCACACACATTTAATGGCTAGGTGGAGAACAGTATATAAGCCACAGGGTGTCCTTCTCCTCCCAGATCACTACTAGTCAGACTTTTCTTCACTAGCTGACAAGAAGACAGTTAAACTGAACTTAGAGTCACCGGCTTACTGAGCTGATGTCACTTCCAAGTCTTTACACACATTTGCTCCCACTTCCAACACAGCTCCTGCTTCTCAGTTCTCACCATGTTGTGAGAACCCACTTTATGCCATGAGTGCTCCCAATAACTCCCTTAGTCACTCCTAACCCAAAGTGTGGCTGTCCTCACAATCTTCCTAAGTGATGTTCAAAGGAGTTTAAGAGGGAAATAGCTCATCTGAGTTAGATGAGCTGTACTAAGATAGGGAGAATTTTAGGGTAGGAACACATCTGTTTCTTCTTTAGTCTCCAGGTTCAGCTCTGTTACTGTCTCCCTGTCCCTTCCTCTTCTCACTAATTTATTTTCTTATCCATAAAATAGGATCAACATAAGATGGCTTCATGTTTCTTTCAGTTGATGTTGATTTTTAGGACTTATAAAATTATGTATCTGACTTTCTCCACTGATGTTAATTGTGTGGAAGGACCCAGGTACATCCTTCAGTACTAAGATGATGGGCAGTATTATGTATCTCTGGGAAATTTTTCCTCATCAAGGTGAGTCTTCATAGGGGACCTGAGCAGTACCAGGGTGTTAGGAGGACTTACCCTGTCCTCCTCTGGTCACACTCTCTTGGGATATTGGGTAGATGCTCTCATCATGTCAATTTAGATAGGTCTAGTAGTACACACCTGTAATCTCAGCTATTTGGCAGGTGGAGGCAAAAGGATCACAAATTTGGGGCCTGCTTGGCTATAGAATGAGCTCAAGGCCAGCCTGGGTAACTTAACCAGACCAAACCTTTAAATAAAAAAGAGGTCTGAGAATCTAGTGCAGTGGAAGAAAGCTTGCTTAGCATGTGTAAGGCCCTGGGTTCAATCCCCACTACCACCTCACCCAAACAAAAGGTTCTAGTTCATGCGGAAATATCGCAATTAACTGTCTTGCCAGGACTGAGTATGATCTTAGGATATGGGACTTAAAGTTTAAGGCTGAAATAATTCTGAGCAAATAGGAATGAGATGTTGGGATACCCATGATGTTCTCTAAGTAACTGTCTTAGCCATATCTTTTTCTCCATCAGCTAGTAACATCCAAGAATGCCACAGCTATGCATAGTTATACATATAGAGAAAAGATAGACTGGGCAGGAAGAGGGAGAGGGAGAGAGAGAGAGGGAGAGAGAGAATCTTGTGGCTGAAGTATTTATTATTTCTTCAATCTAAGTGCTAGATGGCTGATTTCTTCTTGAAGTGGAGTATGCAAGGCAAGCCCAGCTGTTGCATGAATCCTAAATGGCCTTATAATAAAAACCCGGAGTCATATATTAGAGTAAATGCTGAAAGATCAGAGAGACAAAGGAACAAGCCACTAGAGAAACCTCACACCACTACCAAATTCTCAAGCCAAATGGAAGGCGAGATCCTATCTCCACGAACCCTCTGACTGAAAGCCTCTGAGTCCTCAGCTGAAAAGCTTAGTTCCTGTCTCCTCACGTCTTATATGCCTTTCGACCCCCAGCCATATCACTTCCTTCCTAGTGCTGGGGTTAATGGCATGTGTGCTTCCCAAATACTGGTAGCAAAGGCATAAGATCTCAAGTGCTGGGACTAAAGGCCTGTGACTCCCAAGTACTGGGATTAAAGGTGTGGCCACCACTGCCTGGCTCTTTTACTCCCCTAGACTGAATCAATCTCATGTAGCCCAGGGTGGCTTTGAACTCACAGAGATCCAGATGGATCTCTGCCTCTTGAGTGCTAGGATTAAAGGTATATGTCACCACTGCCTGGCCTCTATGTTTAATCTAGTTCCTGGCTCTGTCCTCTGACCCTCAAACAAGCTTTATTTGAGAAACAATATATCACCATATTTCCCTTTTTATTTAAAATAATAAAAGAAGGTTATAACTAATAAAAGAAAAACTGTAGCAATACAATAACTATATATATAGTCAAGAATTACATTAACATTTGACATATTCAGAAAAAATACTCCATTATTTGTCCTATTTTGATGAGTCCAAAATGTTGTAGCTAATTCACTTTCTATCCTAACTTGTATTACCAACCCAAAGCTATCTTCTGATGTTTTTCAAACTTATATACTTTACATCTCTTTAGTGAGTTTCTTTTCTGAATTTGTTAACAAGGAAAACTATAAATATAACTATCTAGTCTTCAACTCCCTCAGAGACCCAAGAAGGAAATAATATTAACTGAGTAAGCAGGAAGTGCAAACAAATGACTTCAAAAGAATATGAGAAATGACAGAAACAGCTGACTACCTGGACAGTCACCCAAGGTTCCTCTGCAACATTGGGGCATCCATCTTCGGCCTACAGACCTAGCATATCTGACAGACTTTTCTGTGAAGCAGGATTTTCTGAAGGGCCTTCCTACTTTGTCTTGGCAAGGTTCTGCAGTCACATTCTTTTGTGTCCTGTTTGTCCATTTGGACAGCACACTGTCAGCAGTCGAGGCAGGGGCATTTTCTTGCACAGTGGCTAACTTGCCACAAAGAAAGTAAACTCCATGTGGAGTTTCTTTGATGCTCATCATCCTCTCTGAAGTAGATGGTGCTGCCAGGAGCAGACATGTCTCATTGTCATAAAAAAGGAATCTTTGTTTTTAAAACATCTTACATGCTATAATATGTAGATCTCTGAAGTGTTTGAAAATGACCTGTTTGTCTAAAATATATATTTGAACTTGAAAACATACCTAACCTGACAAGTTCCATTGTAATAGGGGACTAGCAACTAAACTACATTTTTTATTATCCTAAAAAGTTGGTAATAATAACTTTCAAGGACTAGCAATTTGAATTACATTGTTAAATGAGCTATATAGGTATAATACTTGAATAAGAGTAGAAATATATGTACAGTATATTCCAACAAAAATAATCTCAAATTTGTATCAATATACACAATTTGTATGCAATATACAAAAATCTAATTCACTGTAAAATATTTAAAACTAGTAGTTGCTTTTTAAAAATAGATTCAATAATCTACCTTTTTCAACTTATCATATCCATATTCTCCCTTTTTTCTTTTTAGAGTAGATTCAATAATCTAACCTTTTATCCTATCATTTCTTTTTTGTTTGTTTGTTTGTTTGTTTGTTTGTTTTTCGAGACAGGGTTTCTCTGTGTAGCTTTGAGCCTTTCCTGGAACTCACTCTGTAGACCAGGTTGGCCTCAAACTCACAAAGATCTGCCTGCCTCTGCCTCCCAAGTGCTGGGACTAAAGGCATGCACCACAACCACCCAGCCTTATCCTATCATTTCTATATCTCTTTTTTTCAGAGTACATTCAATAATTTACCTTATCTTCTCATATCTATATACGCATTTTTTCTTTTTCTTTCTTTCTTTTTTCAAACAAGAACCCTGAATCTAATCTTCTTTGTTTAGGTCTTTTTCCTAAACATTACCAATAACAACTTGTAATAAGCCACCAAAACAATGACAATTATCCATAATCCATTGAATGACCAAAAATCACTCACTCTACCTCTTGGGAATGTGGGCATTGTGTTCTTTAAATTACTTCCTACTGTCTGGGGGAGATGGCATCTTTAGGGGATTCAGAAAAGAAAATTTTGGATTAATTGTCAAGTCCTGGGAGAGGCAACTGTATCATTTGTTGTTCAGCCTCAGGGTACTGAGAAAGTTCAGGGCTTGTCTCAAGTCCTGGCTAGAGTAGTCTGTGAGACTGGATCATCTCAGCTAGCTATCTCGAAATTGTTCTGAGCAATTTATAGTCCAAAGCTGATCTTTGGGTAGTATTTGTCAGCTTAATGGTGTTATCATCATCCACGTGGATTCATTGTTGTGGGATCTCATCATCCTTTTGGAAATTTCATAGATTACATTAGGTCAGATTATTTCTTTTCTTGATATTTTTTTCTGGGTACTTCTCTCTTCTTCTTTGGATGCTTATTTGTCCAAAGGTCTTTAAATTCTTCAAGATGTTTATTTTTATTTTCCTGAAAAGACAAAAACAAAATCCTTCCCAAACCCTAGCTTTGGAGGAGTTTCCAAATCTAATCTTTATCAATTTGATTTATGATTTCTCCTGAATTTTTTGTTCTCGCTTCTATAGCTGTTCTATCATCCAGAGCAGTATAGTTTTTTACAATAGGTATTAGGCTTTTTAATAGATCTGGAAAGGGGTTTCTTCTATGATAGCAGGAAAGGATTGAATGGAATTTGGCATGGGGGCCTGCCAGGGGCCCCTCAGGGAGTTCCCTGATGACAAAGGCAAAGGATTACCTTGTCTGTTCCTTCTTGATCTACATTCATTGGTCCAATGTCTGCCTTTACCACACCTTCTGCATAATCCAGAAGGGAGAGGTGTTCTATTGCCATTGTTCTTTGAAGAAACATTGTTTCTAGGAATGCCCTAGTTATAGTCCCTTTTTAGCTGACCTTGTTTACTACAAGTAAAACATTTGACATTACTATTTTTCTTCAAATTTCTGGAAATCACCTCTCCTCTCCAAGCATCATCATTGTCATGAGATTCAATATTGACTGTATCTCAGATCCATTCCTCCAAGGATGCTGATCTTGCCTTTAATGGCCAAATTACCCTTTTGCATTAGTATTAGCATTTTCAAAAGCCAGAGATTCAATTATTATTTGTCTAGCTTCTGAATTTGGTATCATTCTATTTACTGCTGAAGTCAGTCTTTGTAAGAAATCAGTGAAGGTTTCTTTTGGGCCCTGTAAAAACTTTAATAAATGACTCAATTTTCTCCCCTACTTCTTCAATTCTGTCCCAAGCATTCAAGGCTGACATGTAGCATAAAGGTAGGGTGTGGTCATCATATAAAGATTGTCTTTGTATATCAGCATAATTGCCCTCCCCAAGAAGCTAATCTTGGGAAATTTCCATACTCTAGCACTACTTCATTTTTCAATGGTCTTAGCCTCATCCTTCCACTAGGTCCTCCATTGTAACTGGGGACCAGTCTCTAAGACAGCTGTAACCAAATCTTTCCAATTTTGAGGGGAAATTCTCTTACAAGTTGACCACGAGTTTAACATCTGCTTCAGATATGTGAATGTATACCATATGAGACTATCACTTCTTTGAATCTCCTCAAATCTAACATTTGCACAGGAATCCAATCAAGCCCACAGTCTTGGAGATATTTATCACTTGGCAGTTCCTATAAGGTTATTGGATGAATTAAGGTTGGCTGTTTGAAAGCCTTAGGCTGTTTCTCCGTAACCTTATAATGCAATGTTGAGATTGGTTCTCCTTTAAATTCCTCTGTCTGGGTCTGAATATCTCTGTGATCTGTTTTAATAAATTTTTCTAAGCCTTGTATCTTGGCACTCATATTAACCAATTTTTTTAATGATAAAACAGAAGTGATCAAACAAGTAATATATATAATTGACATTACATAAACCCCATCAACATTAATTATTCTCTCATTTAATTGTTCCATTTTCAGACCATCAATCATATTATCAAAAAGAGACCAAACTCCTTCCATTGTAATAGTGTTTCCCACTTTTTAAAGTGGGAAAAAACTCTCTTTTGACTAATTCCTCCTTTTAAGAAATCCCAATTGGCCGGGCGGTGGTGGCGCACGCCTTTAATCCCAGCACTCGGGAGGCAGAGCCAGGTGGATCTCTGTGAGTTCAAGGCCAGCCTGGTCTCCAAAGCGAGTTCCAGGAAAGGCACAAAGCTACACAGAGAAACCCTGTCTCGAAAAACCAAAAAAAAAAAAATCCCAATTGACTCACCAGATCTGCAGACAATGACGATTCAGATGATGGTGTGGCAGCAGCCTGAGGAGGGGGACCAGAGAAAGCCAAAGGAAAGAAACTAAAGAGACCCAGCTGTCTGCATGAGGGAACGTATGGAGTGAAAGCAGCTAATTCTGGCATGTTTGAAGGCTGAGCCTGGGCATGGGCCCGGGCCTGGGCCTGAGCCTGGGCCTGAGCCTGGACCTGAGCCGGAGCATGAGCCTTAGCCTGAGTCTGAGCCTGAGGCTGAGTCTAAGCCTGGGCCTGAGCCTGAGCCTGGGCCTGGGTGGGAGCATCTGACTTCAAAGCCACAGGCAAGTGGCTTTCTTGTGAATTCATGCCCCTAAAGTTGGATGCCAGATATTGCCCAAATGGTGAATGGTCTTGTAATAAAAAACCCGGTGCCAGATATTGGAGTAAATGCTGAAAGATCAGAGAGACAAAGGAACAAGCTACTAGAGAAACTTCATACCACTACCAAATCCTCAGGCCGAATGGAAGGCAAGATCCTATCTCCACGAACCCTCTGACTGAAAGCCTCTGAGTCCTCAGCTGAAAAGCTTAGTTCCTGTCTCCTCACACCTTATATGCCTTTCGACCCCCAGCCATATCGCTACTTCCTTCCTAGTGCTGGGGTTAATGGCATGTGTGCTTCCCAAATACTGGTAGCAAAGGCATAAGATCTCAAGTGCTGGGACTAAAGGCCTGTGACTCCCAAGTACTGGGATTAAAGGTGTGTACCACCACTGCCTGGCTCTGTTTCTCTCCTAGACTGGATCAATCTCATGTAGCCCAGGGTGGCTTTGAACTCACAGAGATCCAACAGCTGGAGATATAGGTACAGGACACTGGGTTCAATCCCCACTATCAAAGGGGAAAGAAGTATGATGTTAACACCTTAAGTTAAAAACAGAAAATACACACACACACACACACACACACACACACGATGATATTTTATTTGTACTGAAATGTGATTTTATTTGTATGTTAATAAAATAAATAAAGTTGCCTGGGGGTCAGAGCTAATAGTAAGCCATAGTGGAGCTGAGCGTTTGTGGCACATGCCTTTAATCCCAGCACTTGGTAGGCAGAGCTAGGTAGATCTCTGTGTGGTCAAGGATACAGCCAGCATTGGAGACACACGCCTTTAATCTTAATACCAACCATAGAAAACCTGGAGGTCTGTACAGACAGGCAGTGACGAGGCGGTCATGTGGTTGGAGATGTTTCTCATTTACAATCTATTGTTGGAGTAAAAAATGATGAACTGAATAATTTGTTCAAAACCTTAGAAGGTGACAAGGACTTAAATAGTTCAAGAAATTATCACCTGAAGCTGAGAAAGAATTGGCCTTGGTAGAAAAGAAAGTACATGAAGGGCACGTGGATCTTATTGATCCAAAGCTGGATTGCATTTTGGTTATTTTACCTTCTAGGCATTCTCCTACTGGAATATTAATGCAGAGGGAAGATATTATATTGGAATGGATATTTTTACCAAATAAACTAAATAAAAAATTAAAATTTATGTGGAAAAAATCTCTGACTTGATTTGGAAAGGAAAACTGAGACTTCGTCAATTAGCAGGAATCGACCCAGCAGAAATTGTCATACCTTTAACTAAGGAGGACATTGATAAATTATGGACAGAAAGTAAACCTTGGCAAAGAGCTTGCAGTAATTATTTGGGAAAAATTAACAGCAAATATCCCAAAAGCGATAGAATTGATCTTATAAAGAGAGCTGATTGGATCTTGCCTCAAATTGTATGGCAAAAACCCATATCTGGAGTTCGTACATTTTATACAAATGCCAACAAACAAGGAAAGGCAGGTTACAAATCAGAAAATTTAAGTAAAGTGGTTCAAAGTCCTTATAATTCAGTTCAAAAATCAGAATTGTATGCTATACTGTTGGTATTAATGGATTTTTCAGAACCTTTCAACATAGTAACTGACTCTCAGTATGCTGAAAGAGTAGTATTGCATATTGAGACTGCAGAATTTATCCCTGATGCTTCAGAATTAACTTCACTATTTATTCAATTACAAGATACAATCAGGAAAAGGAGTCATCCTTTATATATAACTCACATTCAATCCCATACTGGTCTGCCAGGCCCTCTAGCACAAGGCGATGGTGAGACTGATAAATTATTGATAGAAAATGTGCTGGAGGCCTCAGAATTTCATAAAAAACATCATGTCAATATTTACAATTTACTATTTTAAAAAAGGATTTTTTTATACCCTGGCAACAAGCCAAAGAAATAGTAAAGAAATGTCCTACTTGTTCCTTCTACAATCAAATACCATTACCAGCAGGATGTAGCCCAAAGGGTACTCAGAGGAATGAAATCTGGCAGATGGACATGTTTCACTTTGCAGAATTTGGAAAATTGAAATATGTACACCATACCATCAATACTTATTCAGGATTTCAATAGGCAACTGCTTTGAGTTCTGAAAACGCTGATTCTGTAACCACTCATTTGCTAGAAGTTATGGCCATCACTGGGATACCTGCACAAATTAAGACTGACAATGCCCCATCATATGTCTCTGTTAAAATGAAACAGTGTTTTGCTTATTTCAATATAAAGCATATTACAGGCATACCACATAATCCTACAGGTCAAGCAGTTATAGAAAGATCAAACAGAACTCTAAAGGATATGCTAAATAAACAGAAAGGGGTAACAAAAACCCCCAGAAATAGACTGCAAAAGGCTCTATTAACTTTGAATTTTCTCAGTGCAAATGAGAAAGGAACAACAGCTATAGAATTTATTTTTTATTAAAAAATTCTATTTTTAGCCGGGCGGTGGTGGCGCACGCCTTTAATCCCAGCACTCGGGAGGCAGAGGCAGGTGGATCTTTGTGAGTTCGAGGCCAGCCTGGGCTACCAAGTGAGTTCCAGGAAAGGCGCAAAGCTACACAGAGAAACCCTGTCTCGAAAAACCAAAAAAAAAAAAAAAAAAAAAAAAAAAAAAAAAAAAAAATTCTATTTTTAATAGAAAAAAACTACAGAATTAAATCAGCCTATATACTTTAAGGATGTACTGACCTCAGAATGGAAACCAGGATATGTGTTACATTGTTGACGAGGTTTTGCTTGTGTTTCTACAGGAGAATATAAGTTGTGGGTACCATCAAAATTGATAAAGGTTCGATTTGAACAAGAGAGACCTCTTAATTAGAAGAGGTGATAGTTCATCAACCAGCATGAACATCCCATTTAAACTAACTTTTACCAGTAACACATGCCTTTTCATTTAATCAGATAATAACTTGCCAAAAAGGAACATCCCCAAAATTAGTCTTGGGGAAAGGTTTTTGTTTTTGTCTTTTAGGAGAATTAAGGTTAAGGAATCTGAAGAACACTGGACAAATGAGACAATTGAAGAAAAGGGACAAATCATCTATCCCAGGAAACAGAGTGAAATGGTGTATGGGTATATCATCCAAAAAAATTCTATAAGTCTTCCTAAATGTTTGTTTCTTCTAATAGTCCCAGTTCAATTAAATTTTAAAGCTGACTTTGGAGTTGAAGAATGGCTCTATCCTTCTTTAAACTCAAGCATGTTGTTAAAAGAAAAATGCAAACTCCCTGTGTCATACCAGAAGAAAAGAGCCGTCTTCTGCTATGGGACAGGAGAAAAACGAAATTAATTAAGGGACTATTCTATTATTAATCTCAACTCTTTGATTATGAATTTTATATCAAAATTTACAAGATTAATATAGATATATATAGATATATATACATTTTAAATTTTTTTAAGATATGAATGGTCATATAGAGTACTTACTAATTCTAGAAAAAAGGCTTCAATTAGCTGCATATATATGTCTTTGTGTTGGAGTCTCTTATCTGTTTTCTGCAGGAAATCATGGCCAGGCCTAACATCAACTGAAGTCTCCAGAAAGAAGATGGGGCCCCGCAACAACAACAATGGACAATAATAATATCATTAAGCTGACAAACATCATCTACAGATCAGCTTTGAACTACAAAGTGCTCAGAGCAATTTTGAGAGGGCTAGCTGAGATGATCCAGTTTCAAAGACTACTTGAATAAGGACTTGAGATAAACCCTGAACTTTGGCATTATACACAGACTGGATAACGAAGGATAGAATTTGACAATTGACCTAAAATTTTTCTTTCAGGATAAAGATAACTTAGCCCATACCCAGCAGGAAGCAATTTTAAGAATACGACGCCCACATTCCCAAAGAGGTGGTGTGGGGTGGGTGGTTTTTTGGTCTTTTTAAAGGGTTTTGGGTCTGGGATAATTTTCATTGTTTAGGGGGGGTTGGTTACAAGTTGTTGTCAAGGGTTAGGAAAAAGGCTATGCAAAGGAGATTAGATTTAAGGTTCTTGTTTAAAAAAAAGAAAATTACTAGTTTTAAATACTTTACATTGGATTGGATTGTTTTATATTGTATATAAATTATATATATTGAAATTGATATTGTTAGAAAATGCTATATGTATATTTCTAATTGTACTTATACCATTCATTTAACAATGTAATGCAAATTTTCTGATCTTTGAATGTTATTATTACCAAATATTAGGATATATAGGAATGAAAGTTAGTAGTTAGACATTACAATAGAACTTGTAGTCATATTAGATATGTTTTAAAAATTGAGCAGATACATTTTAGACAGGTCATCTTCAAACCCTTCAGAGATCTACAGATATGGCATTTAAAATGTTTTAATAACTTAGAATTTTTTTGTTATGACTATGAGACATGTCGGCTCCTGGCAGTACCAATCTACTTCAGAGAGAATATGGGCATTGAAGAAACTGCATATGGAGTTAACTTTCATTGTGGCAAAATTAGCCACTGGACAACAAAGTATCCTCGAATCAACTGCTGACAAACAGGACAGACAGGACACGAAACAAAGGACTACTGATTCTTGCCAAAACAAGTGTGGTTATGGCTTTATCAAAAGGCATGTTCTGAGGCCAGGACAATATGGTACCATCCCTGAAGTGGCCTTCACAATCCAGAAAAGGTACAGTGCCCTTTTCTTTGAAGGCAGCTGAACAGGCAGTGGACTGATGGCTTCTGATGTGCAATGGAACAGCAGCTGAAACAGTTATTCTTGAAGAGTAACTAAGCTCACGCCTCTCAATAGTAGACTGGCATTTAATAGAGGGATGTGGAGAAGAACGGGATCCTGAGATGAAGCCATATATACACAGCCAAGAAGAATGGACAGCTGAATTCAAAAAACATCAACAATTTCCAGAATTTAAAATCCTGAATCATGACATGACACTAGTGGAATTCAGGTGTTTCTGGTACATGGACTGCGCTCACCCAATGTGAGGTTGAACTGTTGACCTTGTGTACATCCTACTTCACAAATGAGTCTGTCAGATACGCTAAGCCTATAGGCTAAAGATGATGCCCCAACACTGAGGAGAAACCTCAGGTGACTGTCCAGGCAGCTGGCTGTTTCTGTCAACTCACAAATTTTTTGGAAGTTGCTTGCATGAACTTCCTGTTTTTATTTTTATTAGGTAATATTATTTTCCTTCTTTGGTCTCTGAGGGAGTTGAATATTAGTTAGTTATAGTTGAAGATTAGTTAGTTATAGTTGAAGACTAGTTAGGATAGAAAGTGAATTAGGTACATTTTGGACTTACCAAAATAGGATAGATAATGAAATTATTTTCTTTGAATTTGTCAAATACAAATGGACTAGACATTGTTTAGGTATTTGTTACTTGTATATATTGTATATAGTTATTGTACTTTTGTATATAGTTTTTCTTATGTTAGTTAGAACCTTTTTCCTTTTTTCTTTTTATTAAAATAGAAAAAGGGAGCCGGGCGGTGGTGGCGCATGCCTTTAATCCCAGCACTTAGGAGGCAGAGGCAGGCGGATCTCTGTGAGTTTGAGGCCAGCCTGGGCTACCAAGTGAGTTCCAGGAAAGGTGCAAAGCTACAGAGAGAAACCCTGTCTCGAAAAACCAAAAAAAAAAAATAGAAAAGGGGAAATATGGTGATATTTTATTTGTACTGAAATGTGATTTTATTTGTATGTTAATAAATAAAGTTGCCTGGAGGTCAGAGCTAACAGTAAGCCATAGCAGAGCTGGGCATTCATGGTGCACACCTTTAATCCCAGCACTTGGTAGGCAGAGCTAGGTAGATCTCTGTGTGGTCAAGGATACAGCCAGCATTGGAGACACACGCCTTTAATCTCAATACCAGCCATAGAAGACCTGGAGGTCTGTACAGACAAGCAGTGACGAGGCGGTCATGTGGTTGGGTTTACAACCAATGAGAAGGCAGAGCAGAAAATCTATATAAAGACAAACATACAGGAAGTAGGTCTCTCTTGGCTGAAGAGGATCACTGAAGCAGGAAGGGTAAGGCTCTTAGCTCTGACCTCTTGGGCTTTTATTTTTACATTGGTTCTCTGTTTCTTATTTAATAAGATGGTTACTTCTACACACACCACACACACACACACACACACACACACACACACACTAGTGATTCCCTTCCAACCCCCCCCCCCCCACCCCTTTAAAAAAGCTTTTACTTAATCTGGAAGAATGTTTCAGTTCAAAGGCTTTTATAGCCCTTTTCCCAAAGTCCTTTGAGCTATGGAAGGAAATCAGATGACTGAGTGAGGCGTGTCCCCTCTCCTGTAGTTGGTGCAATTAACTGAATTGTGTTTTCCAAAATGTGTACGTGAAAGCTCTAAGCTCAAAACGACTGTATTAGAAGATAAGAGCCTATGGCTAAGTGAGGTCAGATGTTCCATGATCTCCTCCTCAAATGACTGGCCTTTTCAGAACTGATTCAGCTCACCCCCACCCCCCAGTGTTGATACTTTCAATCCTACAGTCCATTCAAAATAATGTCTAGTATTGTGAACCATTTCATTCAGAAAAAAAATAGTTGTAGTTCAAGAAAGGAATTTTCAAGTCTGCCTTCTACAGACTCATCTTTAATATAACTTGTATCTTTATAGAATAAAACAGTCTTCATGTCAAAGGCTGGGGAGATGTTACTAGAGAAGTTCACTCAGATCATAAATGCAAACTGATTACTCTTTCTATAGGTACAAGAAGAGTCCAATAGTCTATCTCCTTTCCAGGGCTTCCACAGGGAAAAGCCAGCCAGTAGAGCTGCAAAATGAAAGCATGTTTTTCTCTATATAGAAAAGATTGCTTTAGAATTCTATAAATGGCTCAATACTCCAAGCTGTTAAAGCAAGCTGTTAGCTCAGCATAAACAATTACTCCCTCTTCCTAGCACACCCACATGCCTTCTGCCCTGTTCCCTGCCATCCCCTTTCCCTTACATGCATACCCTGTTTTCATGGGCCTTGGAATTTGTATTTCTACTTCCCTCCCTATAATCTCTATGTCTCTCCTGAGAGAGGAACTGAGCATGTATACAAACACCCTTGCCCTCACATGTATGAGAACCATAAAGCTATGGTCAGAACCAAAGGACGTGTGGAGTTCACACCACTACCTCACCCCACTCTCCCCAGTTCTTCCGTTCTTTCTGCTCATTCTTCTGCCATGTCGCCTGAGCTGTAGAGGGTGATATCAACGTCATGCTCATGGCTGGGCATCCAGTCCCCATGGCCTTCCATGCTTTGATCAATTAGTTGTTAGTCTCCGCAGTCACCACTGACCATGACACAAACTTTCTCTAAGCAAAACTGATGAGGACACTGTACTACACTATTCAAAAGGCATCAACACAGCTCATATAAAAGGCGATTGGATCGAGGCAGCAATGATATATTTTGAACCATGAAAATAACTTGCAGCCAAGATTATTGTACCCAAAAAAAACTTACCCTTGAAAAAAATCAAAGAATTAACCTGGCAGTGGTGGCCAGCTTTAATCCCAGCACTCAGAAGGCAGAGGCAGGTGAATCTCTGTGTATTCCATGCCAACATGATCTACAGAGTGAGTTCCAGGATAGTCATGGCTACACAGAGAAATCCTGTCTCAAAAACATAAACAAACTAAATAAATAAATAAATAAATAAATAAATAAATAAATAAATAAATAAATAAACTAAACACATACCTCTTTACATATTTATTACAACCCTGTTCAACCAAGTTGTAAAATCAGCCCAAGTACTCATCCATAGGTGAATGGATGAAGAAAATGTGACCTATACACACAATGGAATTTTGTTCAATAACAAAGAACTATGTCATTTGCAAGGAAATGGATGGAATGGAACATCACAGTGTTAATTGAAAAGAGCCAGATTCCAAACAAGAAATACCATGTTTTCTTTGATATGTAGAATTTAGGGTGTAGAGGGCACAAAAGCAAAAGAGGATTATTAGGGCTGTGTAAGGAAGTGGGGATAGAAGGCAAAACAAGAAGAGAAGAATGCAGTCTATTAAGATCAATCCACGAGACAGGCCCGGTGGTGGAGACAGGCAGACGCAGGTAGGTCTGTGGCAGCAGCCCACAGAGGTAGACAGGCCCGGTGGAAGCGGCCAAAAGGGATATACAGGCCCAGCAGCAGCCGGCAGAGATAGACGGGCCCAGCGGCAGTGACAAGCAGAGGTAGGTAGGCCCGTGGCAGCAGCTGGCAGAGACATACAGGCCCGGCGGTGGCCCACAGAGGCAGACAGACCCGGCGGCAGCTGACAGGGACATACAGGCCCAGCGGCAGACCGCAGAGGTAGACAAGCCCAGTGACAGAGACAAGCAGACACAGCTTGGAACAGGGACGACTCTAACCCCAACACCCAGGGGAGAAGCTATATCCGTGGGACGGAACCAGAACGAATCTGAACACTCTGTCTGAGGAAAACCCAGGGCCCAGCTGCTGATCCTGCGAAACCCAACAACTTGGAGGTGTTGGTGAGACTACCCCGCTCAGCTGAAACCCATCTGGGAGAGGATTCAGATGCCTACAGTTGGAAGTCTGAAGAAACAAGATCAGCTGAAGAGTTGATGAATGAACAAAATGTGACCTGGGAACACAGAAGAAGGCACTGCCCAGCCACCAAACCAGATCACCAGAATCATAAGTATATATATACTTCACCGACTAAGATCAGCTGCCCCTGAAGAAATAGCCCAATACACCAATTTAACCAAGAACTCCTACTAAACCAAGACTAGAACAGATTAGAACAAGAGAGGCACTCTCAGACACAGACACCACCTGCACCGCACAGAGGAAGAGATGAGTGCCAGTGCAAAAATACAGGCAACAACATAAAGACCTATATGGCAACATCAGAACTTAGTGATTCTATACCTGCAAGACCTGAACATACCAAGACAGAAGAAACAGAAGAAATCAACCCTAAAAATGACTTTAAGAAGATGATAGAGGCCCTTAAAGAAGAAATAAAACATTCCCTCAAAGAGGAAATAAAAACTTTCCTTAAAGAGGAAATGAAAAACTCCATTAAAGAGGAAATAAAAACTTCCCTTAAAGAGGAAATGAAAAACTCCATTAAAGAGGAAATAAAAAAAAAACTCCCTTAAAGAAATGGAAGAAAAAACGAACAAAAAATGGGAAGAAATCAAAGAAAGCCAAGAAAAAGCAATTAAACAGATGAAAGAAACACTCCAAGATCTGAAAAATGAATTTGAGACAATAAAGAAAACACATGCTGAAGGAATGCTGGAAATAGAAATCCTGACTAAATGAACAGGAACTACAGAAACAAGCATAACCAACCGATTGCAAGAGATGGAACAGAGAATCTCTGATACTGAAGACACAATAGAGAAAATAGATTTGTCAGTCAAGGAAAACACTAAAGACAAAAAAGTCGTAACACAAAACATCCAGGAAATTTGGGACACCATGAAAAGACCAAACCTAAAAATAATAGGGATAGAAGAAGGAGAAGAATACCAACTCAAAGGCACAGAAAATATATTCAACAAAATCATAGAAGAAAACTTTCCTAACCTAAAGAAAGAAATACCTATGAAGATACAAGAAGCTTACAGAACATCGAATAGGCTGGATCTAAAAAAAAAAAAAATAGAACAAAGAAAACATATTAAGAGCCACAAAGGAAAAAGACCAAGTAACATATAAAGGCAAACCCATCAGAATAACACCAGACTACTCAATAGAGACTATGAAAGCTAGAAGATCATGGACAAATCTCATGCAGACACTAAGAGACCACGGATGCCAACCCAGACTATTATAACCAGCAAAACTCTCAATCACAATAGGCGGAATAAACAAAATATTCCAGGATAAAACCAGATTTAATCAATACCTGTCCACAAACCCAGCCCTACAGAAAGCACTAGAAGGGAAAATCCAACCCAAAGAAGCTAAACACATCCATGAAAAATCAAGCAATAGATAATCCCACACCAACATACACCACAGAAGGACAACACAACACAACCACAAAAAATAACAGGAATAAACAATCACTGGTCATTAATATCCATCAATAACAATGGTCCCACTCACCTATAAAAAGACACAGGCTAACAGAATGGATAAGAAAACAGGACCCATCCATCTGCTGCATGCAAGAAACACACGTTAACTTCAAAGACAGACACTACCTCCGAGTAAAGGGCTGGGAAAAGGCTTTCCAAGCAAATGGACCTAAGAAACAAGATGGTGTAGCTATCCTAATATCTAATAAAATAGACTTCAAACTAAAATCAATCAAAAGAGATCAGGATGGACATTACATATTTATCACAGGAAAAATCCACCAAGATGAAGTCTCGATTCTAAACATTTATGCTCCAAATACAAAAGCACCCACATTCACAAAAGAAACACTACTAAAGTTTAAAACACACATCAAACCACACACATTAGTAGTGAGAGATTTTAACACACCACTCTCACCAAAAGACAGATCTACCAGACTGAAACTTAACAAAGAAATAAAGGACCTAACCGATGTTATGACTCAAATGGACCTAATAGATATCTACAGAACATTCCATCCTAACACAAAAGAATATACCTTCTTCTCAGCACCCCATGCAACCTTCTCAAAAATTGACCACATGCTTGGACACAAAACAAATCTCAACAGATACCAAAAAATTGGAATAACCTCCTATATCTTATCAGACCACCATGCCTTAAAGTTAGACCTCAACAACAACAAAAATTATAGAAAACCCACAAACTCATGGAAACTGAATAATGCCCACCTGAAACATCAATGGGTCAAGGAAGAAATAAAGAAAGAAATTAAAGATTTCCTAGAATTCAATAAAATGAAAGTAAAACATACCCAAACTTATGGGACACTATGAAAGCAGTGCTAAGAGGAAAATTCATAGCTCTAAATGCACACATAAAGAAGATGGAGCAATCCCATACCAATGAATTAACAGCACAACTGAAATCTCTAGAGCAAAAAGAAGCAAACTCACCCAGGAGAAATAGATGCCAAGAAATAATCAAATTGAGGGCTGAAATCAACAAAATAGAAAACAAGAGAACAATACAAAAAAAATCAATGAAACAAAGAGTTGGTTCTTTGAAAAAATCAACAAGATAGACGAAACCCCTAGCCAAATTAACCAAAAGGCAAAGAGAGAACACCCAAATTCACAAAATCAGAAATGTAAAGGGGGAAATAACAACAGACAATGAGGAAATCCAGAGAATCATCATGTCATACTTCAGAAACCTGTACTCCACAAAAATGGAAAACCAGGGAGAAATGGACAATTTTCTGGATAAATACCACATACCAAAATTAAATCAAGACCAGATAAACCACTTAAATAGACCAATAACCCCTAAAGAAATAGAAACAGTCATCAAAAGTCTCCCAACCAAAAAAAGCCCAGGACCAGATGGTTTCAGTGCAGAATTCTACCAGACTTTCAAAGAAGAACTAATACCAATACTCTTCAAATTGTTCCACACAATAGAAACAGAAGGAACACTACCAAACTCTTTTTATGAGGCTACAATTACCCTGATACCCAAACCACACAAAGATGCAACAAAGAAAGAGAACTACAGACCAATCTCCCTCATGAACATTGATGCAAAAATACTCAACAAAATATTGGCAAACCGAATCCAAGAATACATCAAAACAATCATCCATCACGACCAAGTAGGATTCATCCCAGGGATGCAAGGATGGTTCAACATACAAAAATCAGTCAATGTAATACACCATATAAACAAACTGAAAGAAAAAAACCACATGATCATCTCCTTAGATGCTGAAAAAGCCTTTGACAAAATCCAACACCCCTTCATGATAAAGGTCTTAGAAAGATCAGGGATACAAGGAACATTTCTAAACATAATAAAAGCAATTTATAGCAAGCCAACAGCAAACATCAAATTAAATGGAGAGAAACTCAAAGCGATACCACTAAATTCAGGAACAAGACAAGGCTGTCCACTCTCCCCATATTTATTCAATTTATACTAGAAGTTCTAGCTAGAGCAATAAGACAACAAAAGGAGATCAAAGGGATACAAATTGGCAAGGAAGAAGTCAAACTTTCATTATTTGCAGATGATATGATAGTATACATAAGTGACCCCAAAAACTCTACCAGGGAACTCCTACAGCTGATAAACTCCTTCAGTAAAGTGGCAGGATACAAGATCAACTCAAAAAAATCAGTAGCCCTCCTATACACAAATGATAAAAGGGCTGAGAAAGAAGTCAGAGAAACATCACCCTTTACAATAGCTGCAAATAATATAAAATACCTTGGGATAACACTAACTAAGCAAGTGAAGGACCTTTTTGATAAGAACTTTAAATCTCTAAAGAAAGAAATTGAAGAAGATATCAGAAAATGGAAGGATCTCCCATGCTCATGAATAGGTAGGATTAACATAGTAAAAATGGCAATCTTACCAAAAGCAATCTACAGATTCAATGCAATCCCCATCAAAATCCCAACACAATTCTTCACAGACTTGGAAAGAAAAATACTCAATTTCATATGGAAAAACAAAAGATCCAGGATAGCTAAAAGAATCCTATACAATAAAGCAACCTTTGGAGGCATCACCATCTCTGACCTCAAACTCTACTATATAGCTATAGTAATAAAAACAGCTTGGTACTGGTATAAAAACCGACATACAGACCAATGGAATCGAATTGAAGACCCTGACATTAATCCATGCACATATGAATACCTGGTTTTTTACAAAGGAGCCAAAACTATACAATGGAAAAAAGAAAGTATCTTCAACAAATGGAGCTGGCATAACTGGATGTCAATATGTAAAAGATTACAAATAGATCCATATCTGTCACCATGCACAAAACTCAAGTCCAAGTGGATCAAAGACCTGAACATAAATCCAGTTACACTAAACTTAATAGAAAAGAAAGTAGGAAGCACTTTTGAACGCATTGGCACCGGAGACCATTTCCTAAATAAAACACCAACAGCACAGACCCTGAGCACAACAATTAATAAATGGGACCTCTCGAAACTGAGAAGCTTTTGCAGGGAGAAAGACACAGTCAATAAGACAAAAAGGCAGCCAACAGAATGGGAAAAGATCTTCACCAACCCCACATCTGACAGAGGATTGATCTCCACAGTATATAAAGAACTCAAGAAACTAGACATCAAAATACTGAACAGTCCAATTAAAAAATGGGCTAAAGAGCTAAACAGAGAATTCACAAAACAAGAACTACAAATGGCTGAAAGACATTTAAAGAAATGCTCAACATCCTTAATCATCAGAGAAATGCAAATCAAAACGACTCTGAGATACCACCTTACACCTGTCAGAATGGCTACGATCAAAAACACCAATGACAGTCAATGAGGATGTGGAGCAAAGGGAACACTCCTCCACTGTTGGTGGGAATGTAAACTTCTACAGCCACTGTGGAAATCAGTATGGTGGTTTATCAGAAAATTAGGAATCGAACTACCTCAAGACCCAGCCATCCCACTCTTGGGCATATACCCAAGGAATGCTGATTCATACCATAAAGATACATGCTCAGCTATATTCATAGCAGCACTATTTGTAATAGCCAGGACCTGGAAACAACCTAGATGCCCATCAACAGAAGAATGGATGGAAAAAATGTGGTACATATACACAATGGAGTACTACTCAGCAGAGAAAAACAATGAAAGCATGAAATTTGCAGGCAAATGGATGGAACTAGAAAAAATCATCCTGAGTGAGGTAACCCAAACCCAGAAAGACAGTCATGGTATGTACTCACTCGTAAGTGGAATCTAGATATAAAATAAAGAACAATCAGACCACAACCCATAGAACCATGGAGGCTATATATATAGCATGGAGGTCCCTAGGACGACTGTGGCTTATAATAAATTTCGGTTTTACTCAATTATTGAAAAAAAATAGCCAAATGAATGGAAACACATGAACTATGAACCAAAGGCTGAGGGGCCCTCAGCTGAATCAGGCCCTCTGAATAGGTGAGACAGTTGATTGGCTTGATCAGTTTGGGAGGCATCTAGGCAGTGGGACCAAGTCCTGTGCTCATTGCATGAGTTGGCTGTTTGAAACCTGGAGCTTATGCAGGAACACTTGGCTCAGTCTGGGAGGAAGGGACTGGACCTGCCTGGACTGAGTCTACCAGATTGATCGCAGTCCTGGGGGGTGGGGGGGATTTGCCCTGGAGGAGGTGGGAATGGGGAGTGGGCTGGGGGTTAAAGGGAGGGGGTGGGAGGGGCGAGAATAGGGGAACCCGTGGCTGATATGTAGAACTGAATGGTATTGTAAAATAAAATAAATAAATAAATAAATAAAAAAGATCAATCCACGTGAGGCTATATAGTGGGTAATAGGGATTTATTAAGATATGAATTGAGGGCTGGAGAGATGGCTCAGAGGTTAAGAACACTGGCTGTTCTTCCAGAGGTCCTGAGTTCAATTCCCAGCACCCACATGTTGGCTCACAACCATCTGTAATGAGATCTGGCGCCCTCTTCTGGCCTGCAGGGATACATGCATACAGAACACTGTATACATAATAAATAAATAAATCTTTAAAAAAATATATAAATTGAGGAAATACACTCACAAATACAGAATGGAGTAGACAGCTGAAGTCGTCCTCTGATCTGACGGGGAGGGAATCCACGTCGCAGGCAGCAGGGAGGAGGGCCATGTGACCTTCTCCCTTATTTTATAAGAGGTCGAGTACAATGGCAGGAAGCACCGCCTCCTTCCGGCCCTACAGCCCAAGGTCATGGGAGGAGCAAATACCACTACAGCAGTCCAACTGCATCATATTCATATTTGAAAATTTTAAAACAAAGCCCATTATATTGCAAATTAACATATGCTAATTAAGCAAATGGGGTTATGAGATTTTTTAAGGAATATATACTGAAATTAGGAAATAGACTAAGGAAAAAAAGGCTGAGATAGGGGAATTGGAGATAATTTCAAGAAGATATAAAATTATTTGGAGAAAAAAAGATGGCCACAGTATGTTATGTAGAAGGCAAAGTTGCAAGCAAAGAGAGCTACAGCCCCTCAACCACTAACTGCTGTTAGTCAAGCCATCAAGATGAAATGCAAAGACTAGAAATCCAAGAGCATGGTACCATCAGGTCGGCCTCTGGTGAGGGCGCCCTTCTCACTTGTGGATTGCGCCTCCCAGCTGTGTCCTCACATGGCCTCTTCTCTGGGCACATCAGGGAAAGCAGGTGCACTGTCCTGGGTCTCTTCTTTGTCTTATAAGGGCACCAGTCCTGCTGGATAAGAACTCCACCCTTCAGGGCTGGAGAGATGGCTGAGAGGTTAAGAGCACCAACTTCTCTTCCAGAGGTCCTGAGTTCAGTTCCCAGCACCCACAAGGTGGCTCACAACCATCTGTAATGAGATCTGGCACCCTCTTCTGTATACATAATAAATAAATAAACCTTTTAAAAGAAAAAAAAAAAGAACCCCACCCTTCTGACGTCACTTACACATGGTTACTTCCTTAGAGGCTCTAGCTCCTAAGAGAGTCAGTCATATTGCCCTACTCCCTGGAGCTGGAGTAAGAGGTGATTGTGAACCTCCCAATGTGAATCCCAGGGGCCAAACTTAATTCCCTTAGAAGAGCAGTAAACTCTGTTAACTGTTGAGCCATCACTACACACACACACACACACACACACAAACGCACGCACGCACGCACATGCCACACACACTATACACACTCATACACAATATACACTATACACATTCTCACTATACACACTCACTACACATACACTATACATATGCACTGACACACTACACACACACACACACACACACACACACACACACACACACACACACACCTTTATTTTTTAAAACAAAACCTCTTATTAACCTAGAGCTCATCCACTCAGCTGGGCTGCTGGCCAATGAACTTCAGGGTTCTATCAGTCTTTGCTCCCTCAGCCCTGGGGTTCCCGGCTCACCCACTACACCAAGCTTTTTCTTGTGTTCTGGCTGTTAAAATTCAATTCTTGGTGCTTGTCCAGTAGGTACTTTGCCAACTAAACTATCTCCCCAGCCCCACTGCCGTTCTATGAGAAACTTCCACACTAATTTCCCAGTGGCTGCTTGAGTCTGCAGTCAGTGTGTAAGGAAGGCCCTCTTCCCCAGTTTCTCCCAGCGTTTGTCATCATTTTTTTCTTGATAGTAGCCATTCTGACAGGGTACTGTAGAATCTCAAAACACTATTTTTAGCTGTTTTTTAAGTTAGTAAATAAAACAGTGGGCTTCATAATGGTATTTTCTTGCATATATGCCTTGATTTCCACATTTAACTCTTGACTTTACTCTTCAGTAGCCCATTGACCTCTGGAAAATTGCTTAACAAAAATAGTTGGGACACCATCATTCAGAAATTGTTGTGAGAATTATATAATATAATTCATATAAAGTTCTCACACATTGACATACTAAGTCTTGACACATTTAGACACACTCACTAACTCAGGTTAATAAGTCATTAGACTGAATTTGAGCTAAAAAATGAGTTCCCTCTCATTTAGGGAGCTCATCTCTGACCAACCCCAGACATCTCTCTCTTCTCTTTCTCGGCCTTTCTTGGCCTACTTAACTGACCAGACTCTGAAGGTTGTGGACATGTTGTAGTCACCAAGTAACATTTTATTTTCTCTCATAATCTAAAGTGTGGGAGCTTGATGTTTTCTTGCCTCTGTTTCTAAGAACAAATTCTCTGAATGTGTTCATGCATGTTGCCAAACTCCTAGTCTGAGGTGCTGATTAGCTGCCAGCAGCTAACCATTTATCCCTACCCCTCTGCTGCCACCATGTGACTATAGCCAGTCATAACCAACATTTCCATGTGACTTGGCAAGATTTGGATTTTTTCTTTAAAAATGTTATACTTGTATACAATGTATCTTTTTTTTCTTTTTTCTTTTTGAGGAACCTCCAGGTTGATTTCTATGTAGTTGGACTAGTCTACCTTTGCATCAGAAGTACATAAGGGATCCTTTGCCCAGAGAACCATTATCCTCACCAGCATTTGGGGGGGGGTTGTGTGGGTGCATGTGCATGTGCATGTGCGTGCGTGCATGCGTGTGTGCGTGTGTGTGTGTGTGTGTGTGTGTGTTATGCATATGAAGGTCAGATGACAAATTTCAGGAGCTGATTCTCTGCTTTTATTATGTGAACTACAGGAGTGAAACTCAGGTCTTCAGGCATTGGTGTTAAATGCCCTACTGGGATACTTCAGAGCCCTATTCTTTAAAAAAAGAAAAAATAAAAAGAAACCAATCCCATTCTGTAGCCCATACTGTCCATGGCAATGTTTGTACCTTAGCTCCCAAGTGCTGGGATTATAGGTATGAAGCATCACACTTGGCATTGCTTTTATTTTCTCGATGATAGCCATTCTGCCTAAGGTAAGATGAAATCTCTTTGATTTGTATTTTCATGGTTGCTAAAGATGTGGAACACTGAAACTAGATTCCTACCTCTCACTTGTTCAAATATCCACCCAAATAGATCAATGACTCTAAAGGTCAAACCTGAAACTTTGAAACTAGTAGAGGGGAAAAAAACCACTTGGAGACATGAGTATAAGCAAAGACTTTTCTCAATAGGACTACAGTACCAGTGTCAGATTTCCTGTAGTTTATAAGTGTGGCTGTACATAAAGATGTGAAGATGAAGACCAGGAGATGCCAGGAACATGTGACAGTCACCAAGGGAAACTGCAAGTAACAAGTGGGCCAAGCCCAAATGAGAGTCGTGTGTGTTACAAGCACACATGAGGGTGGGACTACCCAAGCCTTTTGGAGACCAGACAATACCACCATGCCCCCAAAGCCGGATGTGGTACCATTGGCACTGGTTTTCCCATGCTGGGTTCAGTCTTGTTTGGTCTAGTATTTTCTTACTATGTCCCCATTTTCCTCTTTGGAATAGGGATGGTTACTCTGTGTCATTGTACACTGGAAATCTACACAAACTTGTTTTTTGTAGAGGCTCACAATTAAGAGCCTGCTCAAACTTCAGAAGAGGCCTGAGAATATTCTTAGATCTGAGACCAAATGTACTGTTTGTACAAGATGCTGAGAATAAAGGGTAGCTGAGGACTTAGCTTCAGATGAGACATTTGTACCACCTCCCCCCATAAGACTCAGGAAATATTGTGGAAGAGGAAGTGGGAAAAAATGTAAGAGCTGGAAGATGGTGAGAGGAGCTGATAAATATCATCTTTTAACATGACATGGCCAAGGCAACCATGAACTCAACAGCAGCTGTACAGGCTGGTCCTGGGTCCACAGAAGTCAGGCTTTTCTCACAATCTGATATGGAGTAGGAAGGGATGGCTTCTCTTTTTTTCCTCCTCAACTGTTTTGTTTCTGTGATAAAACACCATGACTCAGGCAACTTATAGAAGAAAGAGTTTATTAGGGCTCACAGTTCTGGGGGACAGGATTCCATCATGGTGGGGAAACAGAGCAGCAGAAGCAGGAAGCGGTTGCCTGCACCTTTAACCACAAGCACAAAGTAGAAAGAAATGGCAAACAAGAAGTAGGGTGAGACCTTAAGATCTCAAGCCTAGCCATAGTAGTGGCACACACTCAGGAGACAGACACAAGTGGATCTCTGAGTTCGAGGCCAGAATGGTCTATAGAGCGAGTTCCAGGACAGCCAGGGCTACACAGAGAAATCCTGCCTCAAAAGAAAAAAAAGTAAAAATGTAAGAGCCTGTGCATACTTACCAAGCCTTTATTACCTGATATGGCAGCAAGAAATTAACCCAGGCTTGAGCTGGAGGGGCCACAGCAAGACTGAGGTTGTGGCTGTTTTATTGAGAGCAATCAGACTTGCTATACCTTTATCAGAAACAGAAAATAATGTCAATATCTGGGATCAAGACAGTTGTATTTACCAGGATACAACGAAGTTTGCAAGCTATACCGAGTACACAGGATTAATGTCCAAGATCAATTGTCCTATTAAGCTTCTATGCTTCTTTGACTACTAAGGAATCATACAGAGAAACATAAAGCAGCCTAAATGCTTCACTGCCTGAGAGTGTGCATAAGTCTCTCAGGAACCAAAAGGCACATAGTGTCCCAGGAGCTAGGACTCTAACCTTAAAAAACCTCAAGGCAGCTAGGCCAGGCCCACCTCAGTGACACACCTCCTCCAACAAGGTCAAACCTCCTACCCTCCCCAAACAGTTCCACCAGTGGGAGCCAAGTGGTCAAATGCTTGAGGGTCATTCCTCATTCAAACCACCACAGAACTCATGGGTCCATGTGTTGCCGATCTGCTGGCCACACACAGTGCAGTAGAGGGAAAGAAGGGTATCCAGCTGTATATCCATTGGTGAGCCCACTAGGCTCTGATGGGTAATTCCAAATTCAGGATCACACAGGTGCCCCTGATTTAGATCTATGGGACACTAAACAAAACCAAAATTAGTAAATAGGGGAAAGAGATTTATAACACCAGGGGTGGGGGATGTTTTAGAGAATGAAAAGAAAATTGGGAGGGGAGGACATAATACACATAATACACATGTATGAAAGAATAAAAGGATGGCCATAGGCCTGTGGGGGGATAGACTGGAATGTTATGGCTTGGATATAAAAATGACCCCCAGGCTTGTGTCCAAACACTTGGCTCCCAGCTTGTAACAACGCTATTTGAGAGGTTGTGGGATCTTCTAATATGAGGTTTATCTGGCAGATATGGCACCATAAGGACATGGAATGGCTGGTTCCAGACCTAGCTCAGGTCTCTCTTTTCCCTGACTAGTGCTATATGCTGCTACCAACAGAGCCCCCCGGTGCTATGACTCCCCACTATAACAAACTGTATCCCTCGGACTGTGAGCCAAAATAAATCCTTCCTCCCACATTGCTTTTGTGTTCTTATTCTCTAAAATACCCATGTTATTTTTGCTACACCCAATTAAGAGACCGAATTCTAGCGTGTTCCCCATTACATGCCTATTCTTTTAATTTAGAATTCTATTCTTAAAAGTCAAGATTCTGTTTGCATTTTTTTCATTCCAACAAAAATAGGTTTGTTTGTTTTTTTTAAATGCACTTTGCTGGGGAAGAAAAGCTATCAGTAATCTTTCTAATTTAGGGACTCTGCATGCTATGCTAATGACCTGGAAGATAGACTGTTATGTTATAACCAACTTCTTACTGCCTACATTTAAGGGCCACTTCACAGGAGGGAATTCACATCTACTATTTCAAACCTAGCCATGGCTGAGGAGGTCATAGGCTCTGGAAGGGAAGTTGTTTGTGCTAATTAGTTATTTGTTTGTTTGGTAACAACATGAGCTGGAGTCATCTGGGAAAGCAGAACCTCAATTGAGAAAATGCCCACATGAAATTGGCCTGTAGGTGTTGGGGAATATAATTTTAAGATGTATTACTTTTGTTCATGTTGCATTTGTTTAACTCTGTGGAGCTGTGTTACTGTGCCTGTCTAAAACACCTAACGATCTAATAAAGAACTGAATGGCCAATGACAAGGCAGGAGAAAGGATAGGTGGGGCTGGCAGGCAGACAGAATATATAGAAGGAGAAATCTGGGAGGAAAGAAGTAGCCAGAGAAGGAGGAGAACTCCAGGGCCCAGCCACCCAGGCACACAGCAAACCACAGAGTAAGAGGAAGATTTACAGAAGTAAGAGAATGGGAAAAGCTCAGAGGTAAAAGGTAGTCAGGATAATTAAAGTTAAGGAAAGCTGGCAATAAACAAGCCAAGCTAAGACCAGACATTCATAATTAAGAATAAGCCTCTGTGTGTGATTTATTTGGGAACTAGGTGGCAGGTCCCTCAAAAAAGTGAAAACAACCACAACATGTAGACAAGACAATGTGGCATTTTCTTATATTAATAATCATTAGATGTATGTGGGAGGGCCCAGCCACTAGGGGTGTGCCACCCCTGGGAAGGTGGTCCTGAGTTGTATAAGAAAGCAGGCTGAACAAGTCATGGAGAGAAAGTCAGTAAGATGTGTTCCTGCCTCCAGGTTCCTGTCTTGAGTTCCTGCCTTGACTTCCCTTAGTGGTAGATTGTAAACTGTAAACTGAAATAATCCCTTTTCCCCCCAAGTTACTTTTAGTTGCGGTGTGTTTATAATAGCAATAGAAAGCAAACTGTAACGTTATTAATACTACCAATCAAGATGTGCCCACTTGTGAAATGGTGGCATGGCTGTTATTGAAGTAACATACCATTTTCTTACTGAATTTGAGGCTCAACTCCACAGAAGGAATTTAAGCCTAGCACTGTAAATTTAGTCAAAAGCCCAGGACAGGGATGGCACAGGCCCTAACTGCCATTGCTTTGCTAAATGATCATGCTGCCAAACTGCCTCATAACTATTTGTTTATACCCATAGATTATTGCTACTCTCAGCCTTGATCAGAGAAGCTCCTGTCTACAGTAAACCAGTTAATGGAGACTCGTAACTAGTCAAAATGCTGAGTGGCTGTTGAATGCTTATCTTAAACAGGACATCCATATCAACCCCTCCAAGGCTCAGTAAACATTGCAGAAAGAATGTAAGAGCTAGAAGATGGGAAGGAGTGTTGTGAATTGTTATCTTCTGGACACATCAGACTGTTGGACCCATGAAATGACAGTACCTGCCCAAGACTGAGTACTGTGGGATGTCTTTCTGTACACTGCAAATATGTTGTTCCCATTGGTTAATAAATAAACCTGCTTTGGCCTATGGCAAGGCAGCTTAGAGGCAGGCAGGTAATCCAAGCAGAGATACAAGGAGGAGAAAGGCGGAGTCACAGCAGAGCTGTGAGCTGTCACCAGAAGCAAGATGTGAGGAACAGGTAATGCCATGAAGCCACATGGCAAAACAGATGAATAGGAATGAGTTGAATTCAGTTGAAAGAGCTAGCTAATATAAACTGGAGCCATAGGCCATAGAATTTGTAATCAATATACACCTTTGAGTAATTATTTTATAAGCAGCTATGGGACTGCAGGTAGAAGAGATCTGTCCAGACTGCTGGGCAAGGAAGGACCAGAGAAAATTCCAGCTACAACTGAGCCTATCAACACCCCATCATAGATAGGGGAGGGGTTGAAGTCCTACCCATCTCTCTAGAGATATAGGTAGTTAATGTTTGCTAAGTGGGGGATTAGCCACTACATTGCCTTCCTCAAGCAAATGACACCCCCACCCATGTGCATGTAAGCAGTTACACGCAATAAAGTACACACACACACACACACACACACAAAAAAAAAAAAAAAAAAAAAAAAAAAAAAAAAAAAAAAAAACATGAAAGTAGGAAGGGGGTTCACGGCAAAGAAGGGATTCAGTGGGAGGGTGAAGGAAATGAGAGAAGATAATAAGAGGATATGATCAAATTTATATATATGAAATCATGAAAAAAAATTAGATCATGGATGGGAGAGTAGCTCATGAGGCCCCAACCCTTTCTAAGGAGCTATTGGCAGTTAATGGATGCTGAGAGAAGGGAGACATTTTCTTCAATAGTGTAGTTTCTGGCAAGTTGCCCATGATCCAGTCAATAACCCCTCACTCATGTTCATCTAAACAACCCTAACTAAACTCAGTGGACCATTAAAACCTAAAGATAAGCTGGGCATGGTGGTGCACAACTTTAATCCCAGCACTTGGGAGGCAGAGGCAGGCGGATCTCTGAGTTTGAGGCCAGTTTGGTCCTGGACAGCCAGGGCTACACAGAAGAACCCTGTCTCAAAAAACAAAACAAAACAAAGCAAAACCAAAAATACATCAAAGTAGAAGAGGAACTATCAGGGATGAAGGTCAGCGAAGTGGGAGGTAGAACATCATCAAAATAGTGTATGAAATTATCAAAAAATAATTTTGTGAAGAAAAAAACATTTAAAATGTTCCTGCCCATTTTCCCAGTGGCTCTTCTAGACATCTGTACTACGAGTGATCCAAAACACAGCACAAATCACAAAGGTGTTAAGTGCCTTAGCAAAATGCTGGTGACTTAAATATGTAACATAGGGACAGGCTCAACATGGTACGGTTTATTCAAACGGTGAATCATAAAGCCACTGATTTATTCTTTTACAACATACCAAAGTATTTTAGTATGCAGTATTACAGAATTCAGTAACTGTCAATGTTATTAAAAATACTAAAAAAAATTTTTAAAAAGACTGGAAAGAAATAAACTAGAACATTGACACCAGTCCTCTCTGCCCCTACTGATTTTCTTGACTTCCACAATGAGCTCCTTAGTTAGCAAAACGACCACACTCTGTTTTTGTTGATTAAATCCAACAGGTATGTTCAAGACTAATTTACCGCTAGTTTCTGAGCAACCAAAAAAACTCAACTGTGAATACTAATGCTAATTTTACTTCCAAGTTACATTTCATTTCCCCTGATACTAGAATATATAATTTAAGGAATAATCAAAAGGAAACAAAAACTCAAATGACAATGAATTTTATAAATACACACATATACATAAAGCTAGAAAGAGATCAGTAAAAATGACAGGAATTATTACTAGTGAAATTTTATGGCTTTTAAATATCTTTTCAGCTTAATTTTTAATTATATGTTCTACAATGAACATGTTGCTTTCATAATAAAAAAGTTTGTGATCTTTCTAAAAAATTACCACCAAGCAGATTACAGTATATCTATCAATGGACTATTAAAATGCTACAGAAGAGTATTTACTAATATGAAAACAATTCTGAAGTGTTAGTAGCTAACCATAAGATCAGACAGTATGCTCAGAATGATCCCAGTGTCATTTAAAAACAAACAAAAGCATCTGAATACATAAAAAACACCTACATATGAAATATACAAAGCATAGTGTTTAGGTGGTAGAATTATATATATATATATCTTTAAGCCATTTTTGCATCTGCATTTTGGCCTATTTTCCTATATTAAATATGAATTTTTTTCTAATATGCAAAAAAAAGCTTTCTTAAAAAATCTAGGTTAAACAAGAAGTTACCTTGTTAAGTAATAGGAATAGACACTGATGAGCAAAATAGAAAGGTCCTCCTACTGAGGCTTCAAGCTCTACCCACACCAGTGTCAATCAACAGGATGCCTGCCTTCCAGCATGATGAGAGCAGTCAGCAAAAAACCATTCTTCTGCTCATACTTGAGTATGCTGGTCTGGAACACTAACTCACGCAGCAGTGGCCACTGCTAATGGCAGCCCAGGCATCTGAAACCTTGTGTTTTGTTTACTTTTGAAAATGCTGGGCTGAGAATCAGATCTCTAGGGGCCCAGTATATGCTAGGTCAGTATTCACCACTGAGCTACATCCCCAACCTTGTATGGAGCCTCTAAGTCAGACCCTAGTGGAGAAGGGTCTAGAGAAAAAAACATAGAGCTATGAGTGTGATTACAAGTATACATGATTTTCAATCAAGTGATTATGGAAATGCACTATAACACACTCACTAGGGAATTCTACTCTCAGACCTGGTAGAACTCTGAGGTCATCAGAAGACAATTTTCAAGACATTGCCTTCAAGGGTGTCATGTCAATATTGACAAGAAACAGTATCAGCGATGTTACACTAGAAAAGTAAACAGCTCAAAAGCCTAGCTTCCTGTTTATATAATTTAAAGTCACTTTACTGCTAGCCACAAAGTGAGTCAGCATTCTGATTTAATCTAAGAATTTCTTGACTTTCCATATACTATATGAGATTACAAAGAACAGCTGTCAAGCCAGAAGACGCAGGAAGGACAGAAATAAATACAGACATGTGTCCTCCAGCCCAAACAATGAGATAGTTTTGGAACTAGATTATCAGTTCAATCTATTTCCAGATCGCTGTCTTCACTGTGACATGTAGCAGAGTTTCGCACAGATGTCAGCACCAAGACTTCCTTTTCTGGGAGCAATCCAAATTCCTGTAGGAAAGCTTCAAGGTCTACAGCAAAGAAATCTTCCCCCAGCTGGTCAGTGACACGAACAAAATTGCCAATCAATTCACCCGCCTTGTAGATGAGTAGAGCTGGAAGAGCATTCCGGGTAAAACGACTGCTGGCCCCAATAACTGAGCTCCTCACTCGGCAGAATTTGACAGCCGGGTACTCTGTGGCAAGGCAGATCATGCAGCCATTCATGGCTTCAGTCCCCGGGATGCCATCTTCATAAATATGAACCATGATAAGGGTGCTTTTCTGTTCTTTATCAATCATGTCTAAAAACCCTTCTCCACTGGGGATCTCAAAAACTTGCTTAAACTGAGGCCCTTTATGAAACTGCTGCCGCATCTCTTCCATTCTCTGCTTCCGGTACTGTTGCAGAAACTCTTCGTCATCCAGGTTCTTGTCCATTGTAGCAAACTCCTTCAGAGCCATCTGCAGGAAAACCAGCCGGTGAACAAAGACAGACATGAACAGTTTAGTCATTGTGAAGATGCACCCTGTACTGAGAATACATGAGGCACCATGTTAATGTCATAAGACATTATGTCATTTCTCTCTCTTTTAAATTTTTTATGCCAGGTGGCGGTGGCGGTGGCAGTGGCAGTGGCAGTGGCGGCGCACGCTTTTAATCCCAGCACTCGGGAGGCAGAGCCAGGTGGATCTCTGTGAGTTCGAGGCCAGCCTGGTCTACAGAGTAAGATCCAGGACAGGCACCAAAACCAAAACTACACAGAGAAACCCTGTCTTGAAAAAAATAAAATTATGTCTAGAGGTGTGTTACATGTGTACCATGTGCATGCTGGTGCCTGTGGAAGTCAGAAGAGGGCACTGGATCCCCTGGAGCTGAAGTTATAGAGGTTTCAAGCCACCACATGGGTGCTGGGAACCAAACCTGAGTCATCTGCAAAGATCAATTTCAATAGCTGAGTCATCTTTCCAGACCCTCCTGAAAGTTTTTAAATTACATTTACATTCAGGGGGCATGCCCATATCATGGTGCTCCTATGAAGTTAGTTCTTTCCTACCATGTGGGTCCCAGGAATGTCTTTTTTTTCCACCTCTCATTAAAACAGGGTATTATTACGTAGTCTGGACTAGCTCTGCCATGGCCTCCCAAGTAATTAGGACTACATGCCCATGCCATCACCCTTGAATTCACCTATCACTGAATTCTCAATCTCATAGGAAGAACATTAATAATCCCATTTTGTAAATGTAGATTTAACCCCAAGACTTTACATTATTTGCACAAATTCACACAGGTATAACGTACAAGACTAGGATTCAAACTGGACTTTTAAAAAATTTATTTTTATTATTTTTAATTATATGTATATATGGGGGCGTAGTGCATGTGAGAGCAGGTGCCTGCATAGTTCAGGAGAGGGTGCCAGATTCCCAGGAGCTGGAGTTACATACAGTTTAAACCCACCATGTGGGTTCTGGGAACCACACTGGGGTCTCTGTAAGAGCAGTGCCTGTTCTTATCCAATGAGCCATCTCTCTAGCCCCTTAAGCTGGATTTTAGACACTCAGGTTTTCAACTACAATACCATATTGCCTCTCATTCCAAAACAGGCAGCAGCATCACATATCAGTTCTCTGATGGACACTCTTTCTGTCAGTCTCAGCAAGTGTTCCTTTAGTCACTCTCCTTTTTGAAAAGACAACTCATTTATCTTCCAAAGGGACACACCTCATTGCTGTTCTGCACGTACATTCACATGACACAAACTCTAAATGTTTTCTTTCTTCTTTTTTTTAAGATTTATTCATTTTATGTACAAGTGTTTTGCCTGCATGTATCTATGTATACCAAACAAGTGCTTGGTGCCTTTGGAGATCAGAAGAGGGTACCAGATCTCCTGGAACTAGAGTTATAGATGGCTGTGAACCACATGTAGGCACTAGAAATCAAACCCAGGTCCTCTGCAAGAACAACATATGCTCTTAACCACTGAGCCAGCTCTCCAGCCTCCAGTTTGTTTTTGTTTTTTTGTTTCTGTTTTTTTTTTTTGAAATAGGGTTTCCCTATGTAGAACAGTCTGGCCTGGTACACAAACTACCAATCCCCCCATCTTAGCCTCCCATGTACTACCATGCCCAGTTTTTTTTTTTTTTTTTTTTTTTTTATTTGCGAGTCAACTGACTGTAGTTGTGGGTATCTTATAACCTGCTTTTGTCTCTAATTAATGTTAACAATACTACCTTTAATCCCAGCATTTAGGAGGCCAAGGCGGTGGATCTCTGTGATCTACTGCCTGGTCTACATAGTGAGTCTAGGCTGACAGAGTGAGACTCTGTCTTAAAAAAAGAAAAAAATTTCCTCATGCTTCCAAACACTTTTTTAAACTGATACACATATATGTCATACTTAACTTACTCCCAGATTCATTTCTGCCAAGCACACAGCTTCCAGTTCTGGTCTACTACAGGCAACTCAACAGGACAGGGACAGAATCTTTCCAATCTTATGACTGCTGCTTCATTCTGGTCTCTCTGTTCAATGGCTGTGAGCAGCAGGCACACTGTGCAACAGTAAGCTTTCCTGACAGATATCTTCTTGGATCCAGCCTATTTGGTGTTCTGTAAGCTTCTCGTATCTTCATAGGTATTTCTTTCTTTAGACTAGGAAATTTTCTTCTATGATTTTGTTGAATATATTTTCTGTGCCTCTGAGTTGGTATTCTTCTCCTTCTTCTATCCCTATTATTCTTAAGTTTGGTCTTTTCATGGTGTCCCAAATTTCTTGGACATTTTGTGTTACTTTTTTGGCTTTAGTGTTTTCTTTGACTGATGAATCTATTTTCTCTATCGTGTCTTCAACATCAGATTCTCTGTTCCATCTCTTGCATTCGCTGGTTATGCTTGCATCTGTAGTTCCTGTTCGTTTAGTCAAGATTTCTATTTCCAGCATTCCCTCAGTGTGTGTCTTCTTTACTGTCTCGATTTCAATTTTCAAATCTTGGAATGTTTCTTTCATCTGTTTAATTACATTTTCTTGGTTTTCTTTAATTTCTTCCAATTTTTTGTTTGTTTTTTTCTTCCATTTCTTTAAGGGAGTTTTTCATTTCCTCTTTAAGGGCCTCTATCATCTTCTTAAAGTCATTTTTAGGACTGATTTCTTC
The DNA here is from genome assembly GCF_049852395.1 of Peromyscus maniculatus bairdii. Taxonomy (NCBI): domain Eukaryota; kingdom Metazoa; phylum Chordata; class Mammalia; order Rodentia; family Cricetidae; genus Peromyscus; species Peromyscus maniculatus. Next base: position 2,929,886 of record NC_134855.1, on the reverse strand, counting down.
TGTTTCTTCTCTTTCTTCTCTCTTGGTATGTTCAGGTCTTGCAGGTGTAGAATCACTAGGTTCTGATGTTGCCATATAGGTCTTTATGTTGTCGCCTGTATTTTTGCACCTGGCGTCTGCTCATCTCTTCCTCCACTCGGTGCAGACGGTGTCTGTGTCTGAGGGTGCCTCTCTCGTTCCAATTGATAGTCTTGGTCCACTGGGAGTTCTTGGTCGAATTGGTGCTATTGTGCTCTGTTTCTCCAGGAGCAGTTTAGTCCAATCAGTGTTAGTGGGTTCTGTCTCAGTGAGCAGTTGTTCCCAATTGGTGTAGGGTGGGCTTATGCTCCAGTGGTTGTTGGGTTCGCAGGAGCTGGTTTTATTTGGTGAGGGAACAGGGAAGGTTAGTTGTCTGGTCCCTGGGGCTCCGATGGCTGGGGTCTAGGGGCTAGAGACCTGGTCTGCCGGACCAGAGATGGGGCCTTACCTGTTCCCAGTCGGTGTAGGGTGGGCTTATAATTCTGATGATCTGGTTCGGTGGCTGGGTGGCTCTTTCCCTTGCGTTCTCAGGTCACATTTTGCTCCAAGTTGTTTGCATTCGTTTTTTATTCTAGCTCAGGTTGTGGCTGTGTCTTTTCTCCATTGGCTAGAACCCAACTTCACAATCCTATATGATTGTCTGAAAAGAACTGGCTCAATATACCAAATGGAGGATGGGGAGGGGATCACTGCTTCCAGGAGAAAAGGTCACTGCTGCACACCATCAAATCGACAGACATCTTCTTTCTCCTGGCCTAGTGCAGCAAGACATCTCTGTCTAATATTGTATAGACTAGGGGTGGTAACCAGAGACCACACCAGTGTGGAACACTGGGTCAGCACTGTGTCATAATTAACCAGCACCCTCTGGACTCTGTCTTACTACCAATCTTCTTTCCACCACTCAAACCTGAGGCTGTCTTGCCTGGCCAACCTAACTGGGTCTTTAAGCTGATACAGCTTTCCCCTAGGTTTTATGTCTTGAAATCATTCCCCAGTCAAATGATAAACTCTTGGCTTAATGCTTTATCTGTACCCTCATGTTGGCTGATATTTTTAAATGTCAATTTACAATCATTGTGTGTATATATGCATACATGTGCAATGAATGCATGTGCACACATGTAAAAGTGTGGGTGCATGTGCAACAGTATGCAGGTAAAGGTCAGAGGACAGCTCAGTAGATCTGGTTCTCTCCTCCCACCTTTACATGGGTTCTGGGGATTGAACTCAGGTCACCAGCTTGCACAACAAGCACCTTTCCCCACTGAGCCTCCTCACTGGCCCTGTGCCTGATATTTTTAGCTTTAAGCCACAGCTAATTGATCTTAGGCACTCTTAGACATTTCTTCCTTGGTCAGAGGGGACAAGAAAGACCTTTAATACTAATAAGGAGGTGTCAGAGACCTGGGCTCAAATATTTCCTAGAATGTCTGCTCTACTGTACTGCTTCCACAAAATACATGCTCATGAATATGATTAAGAAAATAAGATATACTCTACACTTTCAACAGGCCAGTCCCTAAGATGAATATTTGACCTGCAATACCCTGGGGAGAGAAAGGTAATGACCTTATTTAGCCAATGCTGAGCTAAGGCCAAGCCCAGATGCACCTGAGTTATGACAGGACTCTCCCCTTTGCCTGCACTGCAAGTCAAATCCAGCTTCCTCCCGTTCCTGAATCACCAAGCCCACTTCCACCAGCCTGGGAAGTATCTGAAGATGCCATTACCTTCCCACTGATTTTCTCCTGGAGGTCCTTCTGTTTCTGTTGCTCCTCCTCTTCGTCCAGATGGGACCTGCAGGTCATAGACAGCTTTTTGATGAGCCGCTCCATCTCCCGGCATTGCTCCTCCCTCTGCTCTGTCTCCAACTGCTTGAAGCGGCGCCAGTCATTAATGACACCTTTGGGACCTGAGGAGGGCAAACAAACCGAGAAGCTAACATCTGTAAACAGGAACTTAAATCTGTATGAGGCTTGCTCATACAGAAACCTCCGTACACCCCTACACAGGGCAGAATGTTCTACATACAATGAGGTTTACTACAGCATAGTTTGCAAGAATGGCCAGCGTAATACATGTATGTAAAACATACATTGTACAAAGTATGTTTCATCTACTCAAAGGTAAATAAGGACACATTTAGGAAGGGAAGGTAATTCTAGACAGAGCTTGGTGGCCCATGCCTGCAATGCAAGCATTCCACAGGAACAGGAAGATCACATGTTCACGGTCAGCTTGAGCTATAATAAGATCCTTTCTCCAAAAACCAGAGGCTGGGAATGTAGTTTAGCTTACAGAATACTAACCAAGCACTCACAATGCCCTGGATTTGATCTGCAGCACCAAAAGGTAAGACAGGGCAGAATAAGAAAATACTACATTTCTTGACATGAATGATACTCCAAATATATTAGGGAAGAACAAACAAAAACAAAAACAATGACAAGCTGGGCATAGTGGTACATGCCAAGAGTATGCCAGAAATCCCTACTAGAGAAGCTGAGGATGGAGGATCATTTGAGTTCAGGAGTTCAAGACCAGCCTGGGCAACACAGTGAGACTCTCATCTCTAAAAAGAAAACAAAAATGGCTATTTCTTATCCAACAAGAAGGCACCAATCTAGAAAGTTGTTAACAAAGAAGGGAAAAAGTGGAAGGAAAAATATTATATTGCTTTCTGGACTCTTTAGCAGCAACTCAACTTAGAGTGGACTGGAGGTATAGCTAGGTAGTCGAGACCTTGCACAGCATGAACAAAGGTCTCAGTTCAACTCCCAGAAATACAAAGTTAAAAACTAAAAACAATACACCACAGTGTAAGAGCCATTGAGGTGGCTCAGCAGGTAAGGACCTGCAGTCCAAGCCTGGAACCTGAGGAAACTTCCTGGGGTTTAACTGCAAAGATGGGAGAACCAACTCCAGAAAGCTGTCCTCTTATCTCCATACTGGCACTTGGAACATGTGCCCATGCACACTGACCATACATATACATATAATAGTAAGAGACTTTAATTTAAAAAACAAATAGTGTACACATGCCATTTCTGGGAATTAATCCTACCAGTCTGCTCCCACGTATGACTTACGGGTTCTGAAACCCGGTGCAGCCCGTGCCCTGCCACGCTGCCAGCACACAGATTTGTGCTGCAGAGGAAGGAATGGAAGCAAGCACAATGAACGAAAACACTGTGTTGTCTCTGAAGTGGGACTGAAGTTGGACAAAGGCGAGAAGCTTCTAGTGGCTGCACACTTTACAGGCCCATTTTGTGTCAGTTTCCAGAGCATAGAGCTTCCCAGTACCTGTATTGATTGAAATGCCTTCGCCTGCCGGCTCAGCCTCCGCAGGTGTGGAGCTGCTGGCCAGGGCTCCACTGCCTCTGTCTTCATGATCACTGTCCTCATCCTCGCTGGTGCTGTAGTAGTACTGCAGTTTCTCCCCCAGCAGTTTATCATCCAGGGTTGTCATGGCTCCTAAGATGGCAATGTATCAGGGATTTCTTCCCAGCTGGAGCAAGGACATGAATCTGAACCACACGAGGTGCACTCATGCTGACATCCGATAACGCACAGGAATCTAAAGTGTTCTCATCAGCAGGCTCTCAATAAACCCCAACCCTGGCTCTACGCCACAGTTTACACTTACATATTACAGGCTTCTGTTATAGACGGCAAAACCGAGGCTTAGGTAAGGGACACTTCTTTCCCAAGCTCAGCAACAGGTTCTGCTAACAGATCCCCTAAGAGCTGTGTTCCTGTCTAACTGTGTGCACTGGGTAAGAGTACACTGGTTTCTATTCACACATGCTTTTAGTTTTAAGATTGCTAGCTAACAAACTGGGGAAAGTCCTCAGGGAAAATGTCAAAAGTCCTCTGCCTCACGAAGCCTGGATACGTCTCAAGCTGGACCAATTCTGACCAGCTAAAGCAAGTCTCCACAATAAGATCTAAACAATAACCAAATGTTTAAAGAACACCTAGGACCCAGCTATTTTGGGGAAAAGGTATAGTTCAGCTCCTTAAAAGTTTGTTTGAGCCGGGCGTGGTGGCGCACGCCTTTAATCCCAGCACTCGGGAGGCAGAGGCAGGCGGATCTTTGTGAGTTCGAGGCCAGCCTGGGCTACCAAGTGAGCTCCAGGAAAGGCGCAAAGCTACACAGAGAAACCCTGTCTCGAAAAAACCAAAAAAAAAAAAAAAAAAAAAAAAAAAAAAAAAAAAAAAAAAGTTTGTTTGAGGACCCAGCAGGAATGACTAGAAAAAAAAGAATACTTTGGACATGATGGCACAGGCCTGTAATCCCAGCACTCAGGAGGCAGAAGCAGGCAGATCTCTGTGAGTTCAAGGCCAGCCTGGTCTACAGTGGGAATTCCAGGACAGTCAGGACTACACAGAGAAACTCAGTCTCGTAACACACACACACACACACACACACACACACACACAAAGGGAAAGAAAGAATGAAAAAATAAAAAGCAGCCCTTCCTCTAAGGATACAAACACCATGCTTCAGGAGAGACTTAACACATGGCTTTTACACTACTACAATGTGCCTCTCTCCCACAGAGCAGAAATCCAATAGTTAAGACAGAGTACTGTGCAGGCTGAAAGGAAGAAAACTAAGAAAAAAAAACCTCTTTGACAGGGATGCACCAGCAGGACACAACTCGGTCCCTGAGAGATCAGAGATGTGCAACGGATCACAAGAGTAGTGTGCTGAGGAGGCTGAGCGGCTGAGCAGAGCAGAAGGTAAACCTTAGGTGGGGACAGTCAATTTGAGGTGGAGGATCAGGAAGAGGGCAGGGCTGAGAAGGGGGGAGCAGAGACGGGCGGGGCGGAGCCTAGGAGACAAGACTGCTGGGAAGCAAGGCTGAGCAAAGCAGAGATGGGAGGAAGGAGCAGAGAAGGCGGAGCCACATGGGGGCGGGGAGCTGAGGAGGGCGGAGCCAGGGAAGAGGGGCTGCGAGGAGGGCGGGGAGGAGGCGGGGCAGTGTGGAAGATGGGGCTGGGGAGGGGCGCAGTGAGGAGGGCCCTACTAATGGGGGCGCGCGAGTCTCGAGGGAAGTAAGAGAAGCCGGGGGAAAGCGGGAATCCAGGGGCCCGGAGGCAAAGCAGTTCGCGCCCGGGCGCAGCCCTGCCCTACCCAGGTCCAGGCCGGCCGCTGCCCCCGCTGACGCCTGTGCAGTTACCTCGCCTCGCTCAGTCCGTTCCCTCCGGACGAGCAGCTCCAGCCACCAGTCAGGAAGGCTCGCTTAGAGAAAGAGAAGTGGCTGAAGGCCTTGGGCGAGAGAAAAGCCGCCGAGACTGGACTGGGCGGACCAATCAGGTGGCCTTCCGGCGTCATGACGGACGCACGCTGCCCAATCACAAGAAGCTTATCCCGGCGTCTGAGGAGAAACTACCGGTCCTAGTTTAGGGCAAAACGCTTCGAGATTAGGCTTGAACTATAAATTTCCAGCTTTGAATAATAAGAAAAGGCTATCAACTTCCCTTCCAAGTTTTGAAAGAAGTTCTAAATGCATTTCCTTGTTTGTTTGTGTTTTTAAAATCGTGACTATTAAAACGAAGAAATGAGCAAGGCGGTGGTGGCGCACGCCTTTAATCCGAGCACTCGGGAGGCAGAGGTAGGCGGATCTGTGTGAGTTCCAGGCCAGCCCGGTCTGCAGAGTGAGATCCAGGACAGGCACCAAAACTACACAGAGAAACCCTGTCTCGAAAAACAAAAAAAAAAAAAAAAAAAAAAAAAAAAAAAAAGAAAAGAAAAAAAGCGAAGAAATAGCTCAAAAGCATTAATTTCAACTGGGCAGTGGTGCCGCATGCCTTTAATCCCAGCACTTGGGAGGGAGAGGGGGGTATCTGTGAATTCGAGGCCAGCCTGGTCTAAAAAGAGTTCCAGGACAGCCAGGGCTGTTACACAGATAAATACTGTTTCGAAAACAAAAACAACAACAAAACATTAATTCCTTCAAGAATAAGTAACCCAAAGAACAGAAATTAAAACTTAAAAACTACAAATCCAAGCCCTTAACAACGAAAAGCTTTCTAACATCCGAACTGGATTACTGGACAGGAAAAGGGCATAGACAACTGGAGAAATTTGAATAACTCCTATCGAATATTATTAAACAGTTGTTGAATCAATAATTTACATAATTTACTGCAGTTATGCACGGTAATAACCTTTGAAAATTCTAGATAAAGAGGTCAAGAAAACTATGCAAAGTTTTGTTAAATCTTTGTTAACATGATTTCGAACTGTGAGCCTTCCTTAGTTGGGATGTCCACTACACAACTGTGCAATTTCTCAATAAAAACCGTACACAAATTAAATCATATAAAATATGCTAGATTCATATAAAATACTCTGTTTAAAATAGGGTTCTTAATTTGAAAAAGGAGGTTCACAATTTATGGTTCCAGGATCACCTAAACGTTACTGCAAATTTGTCTTACGTGCACATTTTCTTTAGAAGCTAGTCAGGCTAAAAGAGACAGCATCCTCCAGCCCACTCACAGACACACACACACATTTAAAACACTTCATTTTAAAAGCTCCTGTGGGGACTTTTATAGTCTTGTTTGCAGAATAAATACCTTGTTTTTCAGTTGTGTGTGCCTGGTGGATTTTATGTTTGTGGTCTGCTTTAAGTGACAGAGCCAGCACTCAGAAAGTGCGCCTCTGCAAAAAAAGATTGCTATACATTTTTTTGTGTGTGTTTTTGTTTTTCAAGACAGGGTTTTGCTGTCCTGGAACTTTCTCTGTAGACCAGGCTGACCTCAAACTCAAAGAGATCCTCCCACCTCTGCCTACCGAGTGCTGGGATTAAAGGTATGCACCACCATCGCCTGGCTAAAGTGCTACAAATATTCACATGAACATTTTTTTAAAGGATTTATTTATTATGTATACAGTGTTCTGTCTGCAATGTATTCCTTCAGCCAGAAGAGGGCACCAGATCTCACTATAGATGGTTGTGAGCCACCATGTGGTTGCTGGGAATTGAACTCAGGACCTCTGAAAGAGTAGCTCTTAACCACTGAGCCCTCTCTCCAGCCCCATCCCTATAAATATTTTTAATGAATACTTGAGGGCCAGTGAGATGGCTCAGCCAGCAAAGGTGCCTGGGGACCTGAGTTCAATCCCTGGGACATGCATGATGGAAGGCAAGAGCTGACTCTGGAAAGATGTCCTCAGACTGCTACATAGGATCATCCCTCACCCCCATGTAAATAAATAAACAAATGAAAAACATTTCTCATATATACTTGGAAAATGCTTTTGCTTTAGTTTTACTTTTGTTCAGTTCCCCCTAATGAGGCTGTCTTCTTCATCTATAGCGGTACCTTGTCCTTTAAAGCTCACTTTAGTGCTGCCCAACAATCCTCCATTTCCTTGGGCAATTACTTCTCTCACTTTTTTTTTTTTTTGGTTTTTCGAGACAGGGTTTCTCTCTGTAGCTTTGCGCCTTTCCTGGAACTCACTTGGTAGCCCAGGCTGGCCTCAAACTCACACAGATCCGCCTGCCTCTGCCTCCCAAGTGCTGGGATTAAAGGCGTGCGCCACCACCGCCCGGCTACTTCTCTCACTTTAAGAGAAGCAATTCATATCTTTTCTTTCAAATTTCAATACCTCTTCTCCTCCCCTCACTCAAATAACCTTGACTTCTTTTTTACCTGAAAAACAAAAACAATCAGAAGAGACCTGTACTTGATTCAGCACCCAAAATGCACCCAATGTTTTCTTACAACCATTCACTTAATGAATCACTGATACAGCAGTTCACTATTCCTTGAGCTAATAACGCTGTTCCTCTCTCCCTCCCCTACTTTATCAGGCTTCCTTTCTCCAGCATACTAACACAGGTTCTCATCCTTAAAACAATATGACACTATTGTTTACTTTTCTGGTTATTAAAAGTCTAAAATTGAGGGATATCTATCAATATTGCAAATGTGTACCTTTTAGGCTAATCATTCCATTTATGGAGTTTCAACCTATAGATAGGGTTGCAGGTATTTATTGTTTCATTTAATGAGTTATTACCTATTAATAGAATAACTAATAAGAAGTGTGGGAGGTACATACCTGCAGAAGTCCCAGTACTCAGGACGATGAATCAGGAGAGTCACTGGAGCACAACACCAAGTTGGTCAAAAGAATCCTATCTCAAAACAGTAAAATAATAAATAAATAGATCAGTATATGTCAGTCTGATTTGTACATAAAAAAACATACAAACAACATTTATTATATATACATAAAGACATAGACAGAAAACATTGGCAAATATATAAGAAATAAAAGTTACCTTTTTTAGAGCAAATGGGAATCAGAAGTAGAAAGAACATTTTTTTTCAAGACAGGGTTTTTCTGTAGCCCTGGCTGTCCTGGAACTCCCTCTGTAGACAAGGCTGGTTTCAAACTCACAGAGATCCACCTGCTTCTGCTTCCTGATTGCTGGGATTAAAGGTGTGTGCCACCACAACACAGCAACAAGCTTTTACACAATTTTTATATGTAATTTTCAGTTATCTAAAAGGCATTACCTATTATAATATTGTCTTGGTTGTGGTGCTATTGCTGTGAAGAGACACTATGACCAAGGCAACTCTTAAAAGAATATGGTGGAGCCGGGCGTTGGTGGCGCACGCCTTTAATCCCAGCACTCGGGAGGCAGAGGCAGGCGGATCTCTGTGAGTTCGAGGCCAGCCTGGGCTACCAAGTGAGCTCCAGGAAAGGCGCAAAGCTACACAGAGAAACCCTGTCTCGAAAAACCAAAAAAAAAAAAAAAAAAAAAAAAAAAAAAAAAAAAAAAAAAAAAAAGAATATGGTGGTATTCTATTTGTACTGAAATGTGATTTTGATTGTATGTTAATAAATAAAGTTGCCAGGGGTCAGAGCTATTAGAGCCATAGAAAGAGCGTGGCGGTGGTGGCGCACGCCTTTAATCCCATAGATCTCTGTGTGTTCAGGGATACAGCCAGCATTGGAGACATACGCCTTTAAGACCTGGAGGGCTGTACTTACAGGCAGTGACGAGGCAGTCATGTGTTTGGGTTTACAACCAATGAGAAGGCAGAACAGAAAGACTATTTAAAGACATACACACAGGAAATAGGTCTCTTTCAGGAAGCTAGGAGGAAAGGTAAGATTTTAGCTCTGAGCTCTGACCTCTTGGCTTTCTCTTTTACATTGGTTCTGTGTTTCTTATTTAATAATATGGTTGGTTACATCTACAAAAGAAAGCATTTAATTAGGGGCTGGCTTACAGTTTAGAGCATTGTTTCTCAAACTGTAGGTCAAGACCCCTTTCTTTGGGAGTCAAAAAACCCTTTCATAGAGGTCACATTTCAGATATCCTGCATATCAGATATTTACATTGCAATTCATAACAGTAGCAAAATTACAGTTATAAAGTATTAATAAAAATAATTTCATGGTTAGGGTCACCATAACATGAGGAACTTTATTAACATGTCAAAGCATTAGGAAGGTTGACAGCCACTGATTTAGAGGGTTAATTTATGATCATCATGGCAGGAAACAGACAGACATGGTGCTGGAGCAGTATCTAAGGGTTTTACATCCTGATCCATAGTCAGAGAGAGAAACTGGGCTTGGGGTGGGCTTTTACACATCTCCTCCAGCAAGGCCATACCTCCTAATCCTTCCCAAATAGTTCCACAAATTGGGACCAAGTATTCAAACATAGAAGTCTATGAAGGGGATTCTCATTCATGCCACCACAAATAAACTCATTTTTTCAAAATACAAGCCACTTTCTCCCTCCCCTATCCCACCTATCATATCTCAGTTTTCTGACTCTTCTTATAAGATCCCAAAAGTTCTAGATATCCTTCTTGCATTTATTTGTCACACACACTACAAGTTAAGGCCTTTTCCCACTAGTCCATTTTGAAGCCATGGACATCACAGTAACCATAGATTCCACTAGGCAGCCTTTGTAGCTCCATCTCTAGTTTTCTTTTTTGTTTTAAAGATTCTAAAACTTTTTTTGTTTTATTTCATTTTTTAAAAAAAGTTTATTTTGCAAGGCAGTGGTGCCGCATGCCTTTAATCCCAGCACTGGGATGGACACACACACACACACACACACACACACACACACACACACACACACGGGGGGGGGGGGGGGGGGGGGGGCTCTTTCCAAATAAGATGGAGGTGGTAAATTATTTACATTCAAACATTTACTCAAATGAAGAAGTTAATAGATGTGTGTCAACAAAGGTTTAAAAACTTACCGATTTATAAAAGAGGTGGGGAAAGTGAAATGTTGAGAAACCAAGATGAGTCTGGGAGAAATTGACAAGGAGGTAGGTTGGAAAGCAGTCATTATAGTGTGAGGAATTTGGCTCAAGTTGTCAAGGAAAATGATAGTTGTTTATTTATATTGTAAGCATTTCTATTTTGAAATAGCTCTGCCATTTTCCTAGTCAATTTTTTTCACTATTGGTCAAAATTCTTCAGATAAAAAGAACCAGTAGGAAGGAAGGATAGATGGATAGACAGACACATCCATCCATATATAGAGATATAAATGATGAGGAATTGGTCCACGTGATTATGAAGGTCAGATTTTTGTTGTTTGTTTGTTGTTGTGGTGTGTGTGTGTGTGTGTGTGTGTGTGTGTGTGTGTGTGTGTGTGTGTGTTTTGAGACTAGTTTTCTCTGTATAATAGCTCTGGCTGTCTTGAAACTCTCTTTGTAGACCAGGCTGGCCTCAGACTCACAAAGATCCACCTGCCTCTGCATCCTGAGTGCTAAGCATGTGCCACCAATACCCAGTGAAGGTCAGTAGTTTTAAATGATGCATTTGCTCCTTGTCTGATGGGTTAAAAGTGGACTATTATTATATAATACTATTTTGGTAAATGAATAAATTTGTAGATCACCATGACTTTGAACTCAGAGATCTACCTGCCTTTGCCTCCCCAGTGCTGGCTTGGAATATGAAATTATAATCATTGGTAATTGTGATTTTGAGTTCCTTGTGTATTATTTGGGTCACAAAGAAATATATTCACTGCACATTTTGATTGGAGAGCTTGCACTTGTGGTAATAATCCTAGTGCACGTTACTGAGATTTGGTTCAGACTGATATCATTGTGACAGAATGAAGCGTCACTAAAGAGCAAGGCCTTCAGACATGCGGTAAGGGTTATCTGGCTAGGTTAAGTGAGGTGGGAAGACCTATTCAATGGGATGCAGTCCTGAACAGAAAAAAAATAGAGAAAGTGCCGGGCGTGGTGGCCTTTAATCCCAGCACTCAGGAGGCAGAGACAAGCAGATCTCTGAGTTTAAGGCCAGCCTGGCCTACAGAGTGAGTTCCAGGACAGGCTCCAAAGCTACACAGAGAAAGCCTGTCTTGAAAACAAAACAAAAAAATGTCAGTCACAGAAAGATCCATTGCGTTGTTTCATGTTTCGAGACAGTGTCTCACATTGTAGCTTCAGCTGGCCTGAAACTCACATTAAATGCCCTGCCTCAGCTTCTCAGGTGCTACAATTACAGGGATGAGCTACCATGTCTGCCTAAAGATTTAAGAAGTTGGAAATGTTAAAAAGATCTCAAATTCTCATTACACTGATATTGAGAGGATGATAAAAGACCACTGAGTGTGTGAGAAACATAGTCAAAATTCAGTTCTGAGCCTTAAAATCATGTAACAAATGAGACATAAATATATTAGAAAACAATTGGGATATCATTTGTCTTATTAGTCCAATATTTTTCTTCTTTTAAAGATTTATTTATTTATTTTGTATACACATGCCAGAAGGAGCACCAAATCTCATTATACATGGTTGTGAGCCCACCATGTGGTTGTTGGGAATTGAGCTCAGAACCTGGGATTTTAAATTATTAACCTCTGAGCCATCTATCCATCCTCCAATATTTTATTCTTTATAAAAATATTTCCCTTGGATTTCTTTACACTTCCAAGAAATGTAAGTGTAGCTATTAGTCGTTGCTGTAACACAATACCCTAGTAACACTGGAAGAAAACAAAAAACATGATTGCAGAGTTATGTGGCTCAGAAATCTGGGCATGTCTTGCTTGCTAGCTGCCTTTGCTCAAGGTCTCTATGATACTGAAGTCAAACTCACTGGAGCCTCAGCTGGGGTGGGGCAACAGGGCAACAGAGCAGAAAGTCACTATCAAGCTGGCACTCATGGTTGATGGCTGATTTGATTGCTTAACCATGGGTTTTCCCCATAAGCTTATTTTCCCTTGTGTGGTGTAGGTGAGTACAGGCACACAGGTGTGCACATTAAGACTGAAGGTTGACTTCTAGAGTCCTCCAATCACTCTTTACTGAATCTATTCAGACAAGGTCTCTCATGGAACCTGGAGCTCCTCACACAGCCAGTTTAAACTAACGAGCTTTTGCAAGGATCCCATCTCCACCTTCCAAGTTCTGGAACTATACAGGTGGGCCACCCAGCTTTCTGAGATCTGAACTCAGATCCTTATGGTTGAGCAGCACAAGCGCTGTAGCTGCTGAGCCATCTCCCCAGCTCTGTTTGTTTAGTTTTTGGTTTGTTTGATTTGAAGTTTCTTATTTTGGAGTTTTTTGGAGAAGGTGTTGTTTGGGTTTTGGGTCTTTTTTTGAGACAGGAACCTCACTCTGTATCCCTGGCTGACCTTCCAAGTACTGGAATTACAGATATGCACCACAAGCCTGGCCTCATAGTCTTGTGCCTGGCTGCTGGTGTGTGTGTGTGTGTGTGTGTGTGTGTGTGTGTGTGTGTGTGTGTGTACCCACATGCATTGCATTTATAGAAGGAGGCAGAAGAAAAAGAGGAAGAGGGAGAGGGAGAAAGAGAAGAGGACCAGCAAGATGGTTCAGTGGGTAGGGCTCTTGTCACCAAGCCTGACAACTAGGGTTTGATTCTTGACCCATGTAGTCAAAGGAGAGAACTGAGTCCATGGCATACTGTGAACACACACACACACACACACACACACACACACACGTTTTAACTATTTAAGGAGAAGACAGTCCACAACTAAAATGGAGGAGCTGAAGAGGTAGCAGAGAGGTTTTTCTGTTTGATTGTTTGGTTAGTTGTTTTTGTTTGTTTGTTTGTTTGTTTGTTTGTTTGTTTTGTTTTGTTTTGTTTTAAGACAGGCTTTCTCTGTATAGCAGCTCTGGTTATCTTGGAACTCAGTCTATAGACCAGGCTGGCCTTGAACTCACAGAGATCCACCTGCCTCTGCCTCCCAAGTGCTGGGATTAAAGGCATAGCACAGAGGTTTTAAGAGCATATACTGCTCTTGTAAAGAACTGAATTGTTCCCAGGATCCATACAGCTGCCTATAGCTCCAGATCTGATGCCATCTTCTAGGCCCATGGGCACTGCATTCAACATTCACAAACCCACCCTCAGACATACACATATACACATATTTAAAATTAAAAAAAAAAAAACCTAGCCAGGTGGTGGTGGCACATGCCTTTAATCCCAGTACTGGGGAGGCAGAGGGAGGTGGATCTCTGTGAGTTCAAGGCCAGCCAGATCTACAGAGTGAGTTGCCCCAACAATGGGTTTGGGAAAGTGAGCCAATGAGTCCAGCCCACATTCAATGGGAAAGACTATTTAAGTCACAATTTTTATATGACTATGGTGTTACAAAAGGTTGGTTGTCACTATTTGAAAAAGGCAACTCAAAAGCTTAAGAGAATTTATATGAAAGAAAGAAGTCGATACAGGAATCAATAAGATAAAACTCAAGAGAAAGAAGAGAAACTTAGAAAATATATGTAAATGTAATTTTATTGTATATGCACGTTTGAATATGGGTTTGTGTGCATTAATGCAGTGCCTATGGTGACCTGAGTGTCAGATCTCATGGAGCTAGAGTTAGAAAGTGATTGTGAGCTGTTTGATTTGAGTTCTGGGAACCAAATCTAGGTCCTCTAAAAGAGCAGTATCCACTCTTGACCACAGCCCTCTCGCCAGCCTTGTAATGGATTCTTATCCATTTGTATTAGTGTCACTGTGATGAAAATATCTAGAGAATTCTTTGTTTTGGTTCACAATTTCAGAAGGTTCAGGCCATCATGGCAGGGCAGATATGGCCATCTGGTGTTCAAGGTTTTTTTTTATTCCATCTGGGCCCTAGCCTGTAGGATGTTGCCATCATGCTCAGCTAACAATCTATGAAAATACCCGCACAGACAGACTGAGACATGCTTCAAGTTGGCCACGAAGATTTACCATCACTTCATTCAAAAGAAGCTGCTTACACCTTGTTTTCATTTTTTTTTTCAGATGACTTAAATTTACAAGAGTTTTTAAAATAGGCCTTCTTCTATCAGAGTATGGTTTGAGGAACCCACCTTCTCCATGGCAAGACACTTTAGAATGTCACATTCTTGCTCCCACTGGGTTCTGGGGATGATGGAACAGGAGGGCTGGATGGACCCTCAGACCTGGCTAAGCTTCCAAAGTCCACCCAATTGACACAGAATTAGGCTGGGGATTGGGCCAGGCTCAGGAATGCAAGAGATCTCCCCAGACCATCTCACTCCCACCACTACCCCTGCAATATGAGTTCTGTAGAGGGATGACATACTGTGGAGCTCAGGTTGGTGTGGGCCTGGAGATTTCCAGCTTGAGGGCCAGGTAGGAGATGGAGTGGAGAGAAACTCAAAGAGGACCTGTGGGTCATTCAGGATGTTCTCTTTGGAAAGATGTTAACCAAGCAGACCACCTGCTGCTTTGAGGACCTGCAGCTTAGTTTCAAGATCATGTGTAAGCTGAGGTCTCTGCTGTAGAAGTGTGTGGAGGAAGTAGACAAGAACCTTTCAAGAGAGATGCAAAGCAGAGACTCTGATGAAGGCCCACAAGAGAAAGCAAATGAATGGGTTAGCTTGTTCCCACCCAGCACTTAGCAAGCCTAATTAATTAATTGTCTGATTAATTTGGTTTTCAAGACAAGGTTTCTCTGTGTAACTTTGGAATCTGTCCTGGAACTCACTCTGTAAACCAGGCTGCCCTGGAACTCACAGGGATCCCCCAGCCTCTGCCTTCCGAGTGCTGGGATTAGAGCCTGCCCCTTGGTTAGCAAGCCTATTTTTCACTACAGCTTTTGTCTTACTCCCCGGTTCACACTTCACAAAATTAACTGATAAAGTCAGCTTGAAAAGAACATTATAGGGGCTGGGGGTGGGGAATCAGAGCTCACCATCACTCAAGTGGCCTTCTAATCTGTCATCTTCCTTCCAGCTTATAGAAATCAGGAACGGGCAGGTCTGGAGAGTCTGATGACCTGTGGACAGCACTGAGGCTACATTGAGAGGATTGATTACTGCAAGAGCGTTCACGGTGGCCACCCGGCTATGACCGAATTCAGACTCCTCAGAAGCCACATAGAGCCTCTGCACCTGTGACCCCGACAAGGGGGAGTTTGTAATAAAAGTCCTTCATTTCCAACTCAATGGTTTGTTGCTAATAATGGCTTTCCCATCACTTTGTCTATTGACAATAGAACACCAGAACAAAATGTGGCACCAGAATAGAACCTTTTACAGTTATGAAGTCAAATGATTAACAACCTTAATTATATCTGCAAAGTCCAACATTTAGCAGTAGGTTATCTCATCACATAACTGGATGTGAGGTCTGACAGAGATGGACAATGAATGGCTACTAAGGATGTTAAAGACACCCCTCAAGATTATTTGGTTCTGGATTTACAACATTCCAACTCTCTATAGCCATCATAACATTGTAGCCAATCAAGTAACCTTGTAGAATGTTTAACAAAGGTGTTTTGTTTGTTTGTTTTCTGGCTTGGCAGAAGCCAGAAAGCATTGAAGTATACAAGGAATTGAACATTTCAGTTCCTGGTCTGAATATGAAAAGGGAACTAAGTGAGAAACAATGTGGACAGTCTAAATAAACAAAGAACCTCCAGGCTAGTGGCCTGCAAGAAGATGGGGACTTGAGACATACAGCAAGGAGCTGAACTCTCTGGAGCAAAATGAGTGTAGAGGTGGATTCTTCCTCAGAGGCTCCAAACAGGAATGTAGGCCAACAGACACCTTAAAATTTCAGCCCTGTGGAAACTGTGAAATAATAAATTTGTATTGTTTTAAGTTAACAAAATGCAGTCATTTGTTATGACAATGAAAAAAACTTTAGAAAAAAACTACACAAACATGTGCATATACACTCATACAGACATGTAAGCTGTAAGTATGTTTTTTTTTTTAATGTTTAAAAAAAAGTAGAAAGTGATTGAGGAAGACACCCAATGTCAACCTCTGGCTACTACATGCATGCACACATATTTCTATATGCACCAGCATGCATATACACACATATGAACATCATAAAAAATAACAGCTGTTTTTTATTTGGTTGGTTTTTCCAGACAGGGTTTCTCTGTGTAGCCCTGGCTGTCCTGGAACTCATTCTGTAGACCAGACTGGCATCAAACTCATAGAGATCCATCTGCCACTGTCTCCTGAGTGCTGGGATTAAAGGCATGGGACACCACTACCTGTCCACCTTCTTTTATACATTTATAACAAGTCTTTCTGGATTATTTTGTTATGTAAATTTAGTCATGTGCCAAATAATGACATATTGGTCAATAAAGGACTGCATGCATGTATGATGGCGGTCTTATAAAGATTACACTGCCTGGTGACTCAGTCTTTTTAGTTTCTATAGTATGTTCCCCGAAATCCCCTAACAATGTGTGTACCAGAGTATGTCCTGCTCTAAGTGATGTTAGACTGTATTAAAGTCTTAGTACTGTCTGAAACACCCAGTCTATCCTCTAGCATGGTCATCTCCCACCCACACTGCTTCCCCCGCTTCCCTTCTCTTTAATTGTGTGAGAGGTTCCATTGGTTATGACTGAATGTCTTTCTTAATTGGAATCTAGAATAAACAACCTTAAACTGGTATCTTTGCTATGGGTTTAAGTGAAATGTTCTTCAGATGTTGTACTATCTTAAGGCAACAATTAACTTTCTGATTAAATCATGAAAAAATTCAAAAAAGCTTGCTTTCAAGGCCAGCCTGGTCTACAGAGCAAGTTCCATGACAGCCAGGGCTACAAAGAGAAACTCTGTCTTAAAAACAAAAACAAAACCATTTGTGGGAGCTGGGCTAGGTAGATCTCTATGAATTCAAGGCCAGCCTGGTCTACAGAATGAGTTCTGGGACAGCAAGGGCTGCTGTTACACACAGAAACCCTGTCTTGAAAAACAAAACAAACATTTGTGAGGCTCGAGAGATGGCTCGGCAGTTGAGAGCACCTGTTGCTCTTGCAGAGGACCTGGACTTGGTTTCCAGAACCTACTGTCAGAATACATACACTGAGGCTTAACACTTAAACACATAAAATGAAACTTTAAACTTTAAAACTTTTTAAAAAAGAACATTTGTGTTTTCCTTATTTCTCTATATTCCAATTAGAATGGAGCTCCATTAAAATTTAAGCGACTTAGGGATGGAGAGATGGCTCAGTGGTTAAAAGCCCACATTGCTCTTGCAGTGGACCAAAATTCCGTCTCCAGCACCAGGCAGCTCATAACCACTTGTAAGATCAAATCCAGGGAATCTGATACCTCTTCTGGCCTTCACAGATGCCTGTACTCATATGAACATACCCACACAGAGACATACACATATATGTAATTAAAAAGCCTTTAAAAAATTTTTAAGGGTCCCTTTAACACAATATAAAAGCCTTATTCTGTTAATATGCTCAATTATAGATTTTCAAATTCAAAACCAATCTTGGATTTGTGAAAAAAGCCATGTTTGGACTTGATATATTTCGTATGTTTATATACTAATCCTTATGTATATGATATGTTAAGAACTTTTTACATTTATGTTCATAAAGAAGTCTTAGTAATGTCATTCATTGTCTGGTTTTATTGTCAGAGTTACTTTGGTATCCTGGTTTGTTGACACAAACCCAGACATTATCTGGGAAGGATATGAGACTGGCCTGCAGGCAAGCCTCCGGGGGCATTTTCTTAATCAGAGGTTGACGTAGAAAGGTCAAGCCCATTCTGGGTGGTGTGCCTTTGAGCAGGTAGTCCTGAGGAGAAGCAAGCACTCTTGCATGACTTCTGCTTGAGTTCCTGCCCTACCTTCCCTTGGTGATGGACTGACCTAAGAGTGGTAAGAGAAACCTTTTCCTCCCCGCTGCTTTTAGTCATGGTGCTTCACCACATACACAGAAACTCTAACGAAGACGTGGTTTAATAAAAGTAGCTGGAAGTTAACTCCTCCACTTTTTAACCTTTTGTAAAACTGGTGTTATTTCTAAGTATTTAATGAAATTGACTTAAGAATGTGTCTGGCATTTTGTTGGAAGGTTTTCTGTAACTAACTCAATTTCCTTAGCAAGTGTAGAGAATTGCTAGGTAGCTTGTAAAAGTTCTTTGGCTGATCAATTTACTGCCTGCCTCTCAGTTCCCAATTCAGTCTTCAGTCTAGACTCTTTGATGATGGCCCGAGTTCCTCAAAGATTTCTCCGTGCTCTGCAATGACACTGAGGGATTTTCTCAGTAGAGGGTACTGGAGGGACACCCGAGGCTTTCCTGCAGCCACATGGAAGGCCAGTGATGTTGACATAAGGACATCCAGTAGAGCACTCCCCCATTCATGAATCTAGTACGTGTGGTGCTGGAAATTGAACTCAGGACCTCTGGAAGAGCAGTAGGTGCTCTTAACCTCTGAGCCATCTCTCCAGCCCCCCCTTTTTTCTTTTTTTAAAGGGATTACATGAGCAAGGGTGGTAAAGATCATGACGGGGAAATCTACAGCAACAACTGAACCAAGCTCAAAGGAACTCAGGGAATTTAGACCAACAGCTGTGGAACCTGTGTGGGATTGGACTAGACCCTCTGCATATGGGGGACAGTTGTGTAGCTGGGTGTGTTTGAGGGGCCCCTGGCAGTGTGATCAGGATCTATTCCTGGTGCATGAGCTGTCTTTCTGGATCCCATTGCCTATGGTCAGACATCTTGCTCTTGTTTGATAAAGTGGGGAGGGGCTTGGTCCTGCCTCAACAGAATGTATCAGGCTTAGGTGTCCCACCATGGGAGAAGTTACCCTGTCCTGCCAAACATCTTAAGAGTAAACTTGGAAGCTTATCCTTCCACACCTGAGCAATAAAACGATGGCAATGCTAACTAACTTTTGGACTGCAGTTTCTGAAGATTCATAGGACCCATTTAAATCACATTCAACTTCCTGACCTATAGAATCTGAGACAGAAGTACTGTGGTGTTACACTGCTGTTTGGGGGGTAATTTATGTGACAATAGAAAACTAATACATGGAAATGACAATTTACTTTATCATTTGTGTATCCATTTTTGCAAACTCTATTTTTAAAAACTTTCTTTTTATGTGTATGGGTTTTTTGCCTGCATATGTGTCTGTACACCGTGAGTGCCTGTTGCCCGTGAAGCCCAGAAGATATCAGATCCACTACCACTGGAGTTACGTAGTTCTGATTTGTCATCTGGGAGCTGGAAAGCCAGGTCCTCTGGAAGAGTAGTGTTCTTAACCACTGAACCATCTCACCAGCCCTGGTAAACTGAATTTTTAAGGAATTCATCTAAGTTGACACTTCATCATCCTCTTCAGAGGTAGACAGTAAATACCAGCTTATTTACTCAATATTTCAGAAATAAAAATTATATCCACACAAAAGCACTTATACAAATGTTTATAGCAGCTTTATTTGTAATAGAAATTTGAAACAACTTAAAATGCCTTTTAATGGATGATGGTTAAACAAACCCCGATATAGCTATACCATGGCATATTACTCAGCAATATAAAGGAACAAACTATTAATACATGCAACAACTTGGATGAAGTTCAAGGTAGTTGTGCTGAATTCAGTAAAAAAAAAAAAGCCAATTTCAGAAGGTTACATATGGTATAATTTCATTTATATAACATCATCACCATGACAAAATTACAGAGATGGAGAACGGATTAATGGCTACCGGGGTTCAGAGTAATGTAAAAGAAAAAAAAAATGATGTGAATATAAAGGGAGAAAAGAATGAATGAGAGGAAACAGTTGCTATTTTAGCAATAGGTTTTCCACGAACTTACACTTGAGAAAATTGCATCAGAACCACCCATACACCCTACTGCATGGGTGGGCATATAAAGGTGAATACACAGGAAGCTGAGGAGGGGTAAATAAGGTCTATGGATTGCATATGATGTCAGTTTTCTGGTTCTGATATTGTACTAGTTATGCAAGATACTGCCATGGGACAAACTATGTGAAGGGTACATGGTAATGTCTGTACTTTCTGTAACTTCCTATCAATCCATAAGTATTTCAAAATATAGTTTAAAAAATACTTCAATAGATCTTCATTCTCTTGGACTTAGATATCTACATTAAACTGCACCTCTTGTTACTCTCCATCTGATCCTCATTGAGGTTTGGTTTTGAGAAAATCCTAAAAGACCCAGTCATGAAGCTATCTCATGGGCATCTGAGCTACTCTGTTAAGCATGTTATTTCAACAGGGATTAACTATAAATCTCTCTGAAATTTTACTTCTCCCATGATGCCTTTCCTTGCTGGGTGTAAAGTTGTACACCTGTGATCTTAGCACTCAGGATTGTGAGTTCAAGGCCAACAGGGCTACACAAGACCTACCCCTGTAGTAACTCGTTTCCTCTGCCTGGTTCACCTCTTCATGGCTTTTCTTCTTGCTTCTTCTATACTCTGAAGTCACTCTGGGGCTTAGTCAAGAGTGCATGTGAGCCACCATGTGTTGCTGGGACTTGAACTCAGGACCTTTGGAAGAACAGTCAGTGCTCTTAACCGCTGAGCCATCTCTCCAGGCCCCAGAGTGCATGTGACAATTATGTCTGTCCTCAGCAAAACAAGGTTTGTAATCTTTAAACAAATTTCAATCACCTAATAATGTACAGATGTCTAGTGGACTTTTTTGCACAGCAAATCTGGTCAGTCGTTCTTCCCAACTTCAATCTTCAAGCTCATCTCTTTTCCTCCATCCCTGCATGTTGGTCATGTAGTCTACACTTTCTTGCAGCCTCTTTACTGGTCTACTCCAGCTTCATCTTTCACATTATTGCCCAAGTATCCTTTCTAAAATCTTAAATCATTCAGCTTATTAACTTTCAAGATTCTCTTAAGATTGCTTTAGTATGGTATTCAATGCCTATCTCCCTCTTCTTGCAGTGTAAAAGGGCAAATTCTCAAAAGTATCTATATTCCTTTTCTTGTCTGGAAATGGTGACAATAATCTACATTGTAACACTTAGAACTCTGGAACATACTCAATGCTCTGAGAACTGGCTGTTTATATTATTACTCCATGAAGTCCCATTTCTCAATCACACTTTCCACTAAGGTGGAAATGGATTCAACTATCATCACCATTACCTTTTTGAGAGACAGAAAGATGGCAGAACTCTGACTCTATTACTTTCTGGTTATGAGATCTTGGCAAATACAAAACAGGATTAAAATACAAAATAGAGGTAAAAATCAGGGGGTCATGAAGGTAACCTGTTACTGATTAAAAAATGTTATTCAGGATTTAAAGTCTAGCCAGAGGTTGCCTCACAGAGAAGCACCCACTCTGGCTCAACATAGCTACAAATGGCCCCTTTGTATGTAGCTTTCTGAGCTATTCAACTTGGTCTTTCCCATTTCTAAACTCTGAGCTTCTAGGGAAAGAGCTCATTTCATTGTCTTAAAGACCGGCACAGACAGGGGCGTATGACACATCTGCTGGGTGAATAAATAAAGGGACCCAGGGGTCAATGACAATGGTGCTGAGATTCAGGCCTTTTTGTTTTTTAAATTCTGAAGCCTACAGAATGATTTTCATACTTTCATAACACAAGATTTTGTCCTATTTATGACTCTGTCCTATTATCTCCCAAAGATGGTAAACTCAGTATTATTTTTTTTACACCACCTCTCAGTTAAAAAGTGCTCTATTTTGAATGAAATGTCAGACAGAATTAAATATTTCAACTTCCTTGGGCCTACTTACTTCCCAATGATATACCAATGAAGTAAGGATCATTTAAGTCCCTACTTAAGGAGTGTCTTTCCAGCTTTATTAAGAAATATCAAGAAAATTAGGACAACTAAAACATACCATAAACTTAACATTGACACTAAGCAAACAACTTTTAAGGTGGACAAATAATTTTATTTTGTGCATGCAAATACATGTCAAGTACTGCAAACTTTTTCCATCAATTTTTCTCTCAAACACTGAAAATCATGATGCTCTATTTTGTGAACAGCCAAAGCTAATATCTCTTCACTTCAGTGCTACAGCAAAAACACACAGAATTCACTCTTTGCTATTCACTATCATCACAACCCTCATTGTTCCGTGTCTGCCCACCCCCCACATACAGGCCTTAGAAAGTCCTAGCCTTCCCGCTTTAATCCTATTCCTATAGCACAAAGGGAAACATTACAATTTGGAAATTCAAATTGAAATAAATGGAATAGAATTTATTCCCATATATATTCCCCATTTCATTGTACAGAATTATTTTATAGTTTTAAATAGAAGCTGAGTATATGCCTTAAAAATGAGCATTAAATCCATCTTAGAGATGGTGCCTGCTTTTTACATGATGGGTGTACACCATCTTTAATTTCATTTACATTTCAATCGAACAATAGATTTGCAAAGAAAATGTCTAATACAGACGTAAAAATATTCACACTAAGCTTCACAATCGGTTGTACAATTGACAAACAGGCCTCTTTTCCCAAACTTTCCAGCTAAGCAAATTTATAAAATGTAATCAATGCAACAAGAAAAACATTTCTCTTTCACTTCCAGGGAAAAGAATATGCAATAAACAGTATAAATGCAGACAGCAGTTGCTGCAAGCTAACCACGATACTCCCAAGTGGCTGTACAGGGGGTATGTGCAGTACAAATAAAAGCCACATGTGTTGTATCACAACTACAGTATAATTGTTTGCCCAGCTAAGAGAATGCATGCACTTCCATGCCGTGGGTTATAAAGTGAGGCCTAATTCTTGACAGGTTGATGGAATATGTGCAAATGACCTTGGCTTTTGGCAGTACTAAGTGCAGCCAGTGTCTGTTTTCCACTGGTTTAGGGAATATTTTTAAATTTTATATAAGAGAAAAAAAAATAATTGCCAGTTCCAGACTTGAGGGAATAACTCCCCTTAGAGTAAAAATAAGTCTCCACTCAAATGTGGGGTGTTCTGATCTGTGGTTTGACTCCTTGTACTCCCTTGCCAGCAAAGGGATACAAAGAAACAGCCAGTGTAAAGGAGTTACTAGCAAACTTAATTTCTAGAAAACGGGATACTCCTTGAGCATGTTCATTTGTGTTCTGCTTGCAGAAGGGGCCCTTCTGTAGAAGGAGTTACAGTAAGTGATCCCATCAGTACTCTTGATTCACCAAAACACAAGGAAAATTCTAAGACACTAATACATAGCTGCAATGCAACTTTTTTCTTTAATGATTTGTTACCAATATTGGTGACAGTCTGCTCAGAAAACGACTCAAAGAAACAAGGGAAGAAATACTCAGATTCATAGCTGAAATCATATACTGAATCTGACTGTTACAAGTTCCAACCCTGGCTAAAAAGACAACATGGGCTGTATCACATCTAAAATTCAAAAGTAGGGTATATGGTTTTTAAACAATTTTTTTCAAATGGTTAAACGATCCCATTCAAAAGTCCTACAAATCAATGCATTCTGCAGTCTTCTGTATATAAAATCAGGATGTGCTTGGTAACTCAGCATCCATTTGAAATCTGGGTCAAAGTGACTAGGATCCATACAAATGGGAAATTTTATTTTATTTATTTATTTTTTTTTTGTATGAGAGGTTTCATTTAATTCTCTTAATAGAGCAAAAAGCTATGAAAGGAGAGAATCAGTGCCACGGGCCTAAAGAGCTACCCTTTTTTGAAAATTACAATGTACAACTGTTCCCACATATACTGGTTTGTTGCATGGCATTGAAATAAGTTATGGTAGCAAAGGCAAGAGAATCTGATTTGTTTAGGTACCAAGTAGAAGGAATACACATAGAACTCTTAGAATTCATAAAATGAAACGACCCCACACAAGACTAATGATGTTATATTCAGAGCATCTGAATGTGGCACACTGACTAGGAACTGGACTCAGAAATTGGAAACAAAAACAAAAACAAAACATAAGGAAACCCACACCATTTTCCTGCTTTTCAGACTTCAGACTGCTTTTTCCTGGCAGTTTAGATATCAACGTTACAAATTTTCTCTTCTATTGCATTGTAGCCTCTGATCCCAAATGCAAGACAAGCATTACTTTAAGTGTTCGAGACATACCAATAAGGTTGGCAGGTACACATAATGTCTTGATAAAGGGTCAAAGTGATCACTGAACTCAATTTTAAAAGCCATGTTCTAGGTCTGTTTGTACTATTTTCCTCTATGACATCAGTAGGTACTACTTTGAAGAAAGGTCAGATGAACTGTTCTTTCTTCTCAAGTGGCAGAGATCCAATGGCTTTATTTCACATTAAACCCACCAAAACAGACAGTAGGTTGTCACCACATAAAAGATGCAATACAGAATAACATCAACACAGAAACAATTCCTATGTTGTTAGTGAGAAAGAGTAAAAATTGAAGAATAGGGAGTTATTATTTTGTGGGATCATCTGCTGTAAGACAAGCATTACTTTAAGTGTTTGAGACATACCAATAACGTTGGCAGGTACACATACTGATGCAAATGTAATTTACTGAACAAGTAGGCAAACACCTAAGCATCCCAACCCCTCCAGCAGAGCACAACCACGCTTCAAAAATTCAATTTTAAAATTAAAAAGATAAGGTTAAATACACAAGATCAATTTATGTAGTATATAATCACCCTCAGAAAGTGCTGAAGATGTTTGTGTAGTTCTGTTGCACAGAGGGTTCTTTCCCTGAGGGCACATAAGGAGCTCTCAACTGTTAATAGGTCTCTATTTTGTAACAAAATAGCAATTTTAAAATCTTAAAAAAAAATACATTACCTTCAACATGGAAGATCTCACTATTAAATATCCATGAAATAGACAGACTGGTTTACATAACCTTTTTGGAATTACAAACAGAAAAAAAAAAAAAAGACTGGAAGCATTTCAAATATAATAAGCTCATATTCATAGAAAGGTTCTGATATAAATTATATAACAATCATGTTCCTGTAATATCCTAGGCTAATTTATAATGTCAGAAATAAGTTAATGTAACATGGTTTAAAACTCTTGTTCCTATTCATTTCAGGTTACAGAGTGAAATAAATAAAATGTCTTTGTAGGGATGGGGAGCACTGGCCATGGCAAAAAGGTACAGTACTAACCAAAGGAAACTAAGTCAAGGCTACTGTGCTGTTACGCTACAAACAAACATCTTCATACACTTAAGCATTAAATAAATGTGTAAGATCTTCCATACTGACACCAGAATATCAAAACTACCCCTTTGTTTCTCAGGTATTATTTACAACTTATCAGTCACCTTATGAGCATGTTCATTAAGACAGTTATCAAACACCAGTATTTACTCATTCCAATCAAGAAATTTCAGGGAAATGTCAACCCTCCCACCCCTGGAAATGTGCACAAAACTTTTATCAAAATCTTACAATGCTGTGGTTTTTGTAAAATAACTAAATAGCTCAGACGACCAATAACATGATCCTGTTTAAGCATCTTGCTAGCAGGAGAAGCCCTTACATACAGTACACCTGGTGAAAGATCAGCTTGGCTTAAAATATTCCAGTACAATTTTTAGAGTAAACAACTTCACAGAAGTTAATTAAAAAATAATGAAAGTCAAACTAATCTTAAAGAAATAGAGGAAAAACAAAACAAAACAAACAAACAACAACAACAACAAAAAACAAACTATAGGTAAGATTACCACCAGGAAGGAATGCCCAGCATTTGTTTTCAAATGTTGACTGAAATTTAAGCTTCAATAAAATACCATCCACAAATCTGAGACATGGCTGGTTGAACATACTGCATATTTTCAGATGCCAAGTGAAAATTTCAGTCACATTATGGCAGGGCGGAAATTATTCATTTTTTTATGTATGGATAAATGTTAGCCAATGTTCTACTACTACATGGTTCAAAGTCTTATCAACCTAACAGTCAGAAAACAAGGAAAATTAAACTCAACATGAAGTTAACAATAAACAATATCTAACTAAAACAATGCAATGAACACCCAAATTAATTTCTTTAAATTAAAGACCCAGCAATACCATCTTGTTAGTCAGTGCAAACGCTACATACAGGGTTTTCTCAAGAAAGCTGAAAGCACCTGATTTCTTTTGCCAAGTCATCAGATTCAATAATGTACAGGCTTAAATCTGCATTTTAAAAAATTGCCATTACATTAGTGCATAATTTATCAAAATTGTAAAAACGATTCTGCATAACTTAGGAGAATTTAATATCTAGTACATCAGCTGAAAGACTTAGGCACTTGGTTATATTTTTAATTAATTACTTCAACAAGTAGCCTGTGTATAAATATTAATAAAGCAGAAACTAGTCTTGAAAATGGAAAATTAAAAAAATTAAATGCTACAGATAAAAGCACTGCACCACATTTCTACATATAATGCAGTAAAGAAAGCTACTATATAACCCTGTAAAACTCTATGCAAAGAACAATTAACTCCACTCTTCAAAAAATGAAAAAGAAAAGGAAAAAAAAATCCATGCAAAGTCCAATAAAAAAGATAAATAAAGCAGCTGGAATGAGATGGAAATTTCTCTCAGTGAAACATAAAATAGAAATAAATTAGTTAATTAACTCTACTTTCACTAGATGTATCATTGTAGGATCCTGCTAGTTTAATAACTGAGTTGTTAATTTACCGTAGAAGCCATTTAAAATAGGAAATGGCTCAGTTACTGCACCGGATTGCTACAAACTCATAAAAAGCTGCTTGAAGCTTAAGTTAAATGTTGTCCAAATTCCAATAATTTCTGGAAAGTGAACGTTACCCTAGTAAAGTAAATTTTCTTTTTTTTTCATAATGCTAATGCAAGAGGGCTTGAAGTATCAAAGAGTCCACAGGAAATGGATGCCCCCAGTAATATCTTTTTTTTAAAAAAAATATACATTATATAATATATATTATATATATAAAAAGCTAGTGTAAATGCTTCCATGGTGTGGTCACAAATTTGAAAGATGAGCCTCCTTTCAGCTGTTAACCATCTTCCCATTTGCAATAGGTTTTAAAAAGTCGTTTTTATCTTCAGACATAACATGAGTTTTCAGAATGAGGTTGCCAGCACTGACAGATGTGGTGATGGGGAGGCAGCCTGCACTGCTAATGGACACTGGGAGTGGTTGGCTAAAGCAAGACGTTACCGGCAGAATTGTTTTTTGCTCCTCCCTGAGAGAAAATAAATGATAGTGAAAGCAAATTAACTTTAAGTGCAAATATTTAAGTTATATATGCTCTCTAAAAGCTATTTCAAACTTTAAGAGCCCACAGAAAAAGCCTATCTTCTTTATCAAGAAAAGTATTGAATGGGGGCTGGAGAGATGGCCTCAGCAGTCAAGAGCACTAGCTGCTCTTCCAGAGGATCATTTCAATTCCCAGGACCCAAATGGTAGCTCACAACTGTCTGTGACTCCAGTCCTAGGAGATGCAATGCCCACTCTGGCCTCTCTAGGTACAAAACTTGCACATGGTGCACAGACATACATGCAGACAGAACACCCAGACACATAAAAATTAATAAATAAAAATTAAAATGTTTAAAGTATCAAAAGTCTCTAAAAAGGTCCTATTTTCCACATTTATGATAAAAATTAAAATATTGATTAGATGACATATAAATTGTCAAGCTTAAGACCAGGCCCAAATCTCTGGCAGTAATTAAACAAACTGGCAATATAATACCCAAGAAAATTATAACATGATTCTTAAAACAAGAAACATTTAACATAGTTTTGGTTTGCACTAGTTTTTATGATTAAAAAAAAAAAAAGATTTATTTGTTTTATGTGTACAGGTGTTTTGCTTTCATGTATGTATATGCACCATATGTGTACAAGGGGGTTGGATCCCCTGGAACAGGAATTATGGACGGTTGGTTGTGAGCCACCATGTAGATGCTGGGAACCACACCTGAGTCTTCTGCAAGAGCAACAAGTGCTCTTAACAGCTGAGCCTCTCTCCAGACTCTTATGGTTTGTTTTTTAAACAGGGTCTTGCTATGGATTCCATGACAGCCTAGAACATGTAGGTAGCCCATTCTGCCTCTGCCTCCCAAGTGTTGAAGTTACAGCTGTGTTAATCTACGAATTAATTTTCCATCTACAAGTTTGGTCAAATTGAAGAAGTATAACCTAGAAACAAGGAACTTTCATCCCAATAAATAGTTAAGTTTTGGATTATTAAAATAAACTGCTTTACTAGTTCAAATTTCTCGAAAAATACAGACTGACCAGATCATTACTTTATTAGATAAGGTTTCCCCCAATAGTAAAAAGTCAAAATGAATCTAACACTGCATCTATTTCTCATAGTATTTACACCCTATGCCCCCTGTTTAGGAAGGGTCTGTCTAACACTCACAGAGTCACATGGTCTTCACCTAAACTCTGTCTCTTCTGCTTCACTGAGTCCTTCTGCTGCTGCTGGCTGGGATGGCCATTTTCCACTGCTGTTCCATTCAGCAACTGATCATTTTGAGAACTGATACCAAGTTGTATGTCCAGGATTTCCTAAGAAAATAAAATGTTAACCTTTCAATATGACAGTATTTTATGCGTTTTAATTTACAACAGAACAAAGCCAACTAATTATATAATTGTAGTACTTACTTCAATTTGTTCACTTTGTCCATCAGGTTCATCAGTATCAAGTGCAGAAAGCTCTAACTCAATATCTCTATCGGGTTTCGTATCTACTGTGTCTTCTGTATAATCACTCTGTAAATAAGAAAAATATTAATTTTACATTTGCAGAACCTGGAGTCTCCTTTAAATTAAAATGGGAATCCTAACGATTTAGCTAAAGAATTAGTTCAGAAGTCTGAGACTATTATTTCTACTCTAAGTTTTAAAAAGTAATCAATCATTTATCTGGAAAATTCACTAAGACATAGTATATCCCAGTACACAGCTGCAGAAAGCAAATACATTAACATGAAGCCGAGACATCATCCCCTTACCTCTCCATTTCTCAATTCAATTTCCTTGCTTAGAAGATTTAAAGTAAGGTGACGGCCTTCATCCAGGGAATTCCACTTCTGCTGCATGGCTAGAGCATTAGCTTCCCTCTGAAGAAGTAATGAGTTACTCTTGGCCTCCATGAAGAAAGAGGAAAACATAAACTTAGCTTTCTATTAATATTTTACTTTTTAAAAATCAAAGCTAAATAAATAGAGCCTACCTGCTGAAGTTCAATACTCAAAAGGTCTCCAGTACTGGAATGCTTTCTATGGCCAGACAAATCAGTAACAATGAATCTGTCCCTTTAAAAAGAAGTATGTTTATTGTAGTTAAAGTGAGAGATAAAGCAACTAAGACATTAATGACTCTATGTTCTTTGAATGTATTTAGTCATTATTCTATATACGTATGTTTCAGAGTTTTTTTATACAGCTCAAATTAGCTGTGCATCTACTGTGGCTTCTTCCATGGACAACCAGTTATTTGTCCACTATATACATATATCGCTATATATAAAATGTATATATATAATTTTTTTTCCCAGTTTTTCAAGACAGGGTCTCTCTGTGTAATAGCCCTAGCTGTCCTGGAACTCACTCTTTAGACCAGGCTGACTTGGAATTAACAGAGATCCACTTGTCTCTGCCTCCCAAGTTATGAGATTAAAGGCATGTGGCACCATTGCTCAGCTGGTTTCTATATTTTAAAAGGCATGAAATTTGAAAGTAAAGACTCTTTTTTTTTTTTTTAAAGATTTATTTATTTATTATGTATACAATGTTCTGCCAGCACACCAGAAGAGGGCACTAGATCTCATTATAGATGGTTGTGAGCCACCATGTGGGTGCTGGAAATTGAACTCAGGACCTCTGGAAGAGCAGCCAGTGCTCTTAACCTCTGAGCCATCTCCCCAGCCCCGAAAGTAAAGACTCTTAAGGAAATGAGAGTACAGTTACCGCTCAATGTAGTGTGCTGATGATGTGGCCTCACTGCCATATGAACTCCACCTTGAATCAACAGCATTGACATAAGGGACATAATCTGTAAGAAACAAAAAGAAACAATTATTAGAAAAGCAGAAAATAAGAGATGGGCGTCGGTGGCGCATGCCTTTAATCCCAGTACTTGGGAGGCAGAGCCAGGTGGATCTCTTTGAGTTCGAGGCCAGCTTGGTCTATAAAGAGAGATCCAGGACTGCCACAAGTTTGAGGCTAGCTCAGATACAGAGTGAGACCCTGTCTCAAAATAAAATAAAATAAAATAAAATGACAAAAGAAATTTTAAAAATCAGTATATAGGTATGAATATACTTTGTAAATGGCTGTGTATTTTTTCCCACTAGCCAAAGGTTTTGTTTAAACCACTTCATCCCCAGTTTAACATGGTTACTAAATGGAATGTTTTCTACCTCACAGGTTAGGAATACACAGTATAAATTCTTTGGTATTACTAAAATGGATCACCTGATACACTGATGGGCTTAGTTGCACTTCCTTGGGAAGCAGTGGCCTGGACGGGATCTGTTGTATGGTAACCTGTTCGGGAGGATCGGGAAATTGCACCCCATTTTGAGATAATGGGTCCATCACTAAAGGGAATAATTGGGTCTTCTTCTTTTGTCCTTCTCTGAGTTTCAAATAAATGAACTCTTCTCTTAACATCCCCACTGTCCAGGTCCTGAAGAAACCAAAGATATCAGTCAAAGAGCTGCTGGTGATTACTGTAGATTAATGATAAAGCATGTTCTTAAAAGATACATAATTAGGCTTTTCTGGTCAATTTTACACTAATTATGGATCTCAATGGTATGTAACAACCATATTAAACTACCAAACTACAGTCAAATGAAACATTCCATGAAATTTGTTAAAATATTACCCTGTACTTACAGATAAGTTATACCATCAGAATATAAAAGACTAAAGCCTTCATTTTAAAACTTGAGACATCAACATTATCTTCCCTACCTCCAAAGCCCCCTTTTCCCCAATCAAGCAAAATCATACCATTAGCACAGCATTTGAATTAGCAATTACATCTTTGGGCTCTGAATCAATAGCATTTATACAAGAGCCTATGGTGCCACAAGACCAGGGAGAATAATGGGAAAGATGGTCTTCCTCAAATTTTGTGCCACTCACACTCTCAGAGAACTGATTAAAAGAAGAAGAAGAAAAAGGCAAATTAGTATGAAACCTAACTTTACAAGCTTGTAATTAACACTGAATATTACACAATTAAAGGATCATATAGTTAATAATTAAACTCTTTCCATAATAACTATCATTTGGTGACCTGAGGCAGAACTGCATATAGTTCAAGGTTAACCTGGGCTATATATTGAGTTCCACAGCAGCCTGGCTGTGTGGAGCAGAACCTTCTCTCAAATGGAATAAAACAAACAAACAAATAAATGAATCAGCTCTAAGCAATAATATTCATATAATAGAAAATGCACACCTTCTTTTCCTTTGTCTTGTAAGTTATTTATTCTGTATCTTCTTTCACTTTTGTCCTATTAAGTGATCTTTAAATTTTTTAAAAAAATACTTAAATTTCACTTTCATTATTTACTTATCTAGTGTGCATGTGTACACA
This sequence comes from Peromyscus maniculatus bairdii, assembly GCF_049852395.1. Taxonomy (NCBI): domain Eukaryota; kingdom Metazoa; phylum Chordata; class Mammalia; order Rodentia; family Cricetidae; genus Peromyscus; species Peromyscus maniculatus. Next base: position 2,897,988 of record NC_134855.1, on the reverse strand, counting down.
GGTACCATAATTTGTGAATAGAAGCCAGAGGACAACTTGTGGGAGTTGTTTCTCTCCCTCCACCATGTGGACTGCAGGAATCAAACCAAAAGTATCAGGCTTTGCAGCAAGCAGCCCTACCTACTAAGCTGTCTTACTGCCTCAGTCCTTTAACTGCTCTTACAAAACTCCTGACCAACACTATCAAAATCAATTAATAGTAGTAACACACTAACATGGTATATGATGCTTGCAAAAAAAAAAAAAAAAAGAGGAAAAATAAAAACATAGATAGCTCACAGTCCATGTCTTAGAGCAGTCTGTAATTTCTTTGAGAAAAGATTATGTAGCAAATGAACATATTAAATCATGCAGCATTAACTAGCAAAAGGAATTCAAAGGCAGCACTGAAGCTAGAAAAGGAAAAGAACAGATGTGAAAGGAAATTTAAGGCACTATAGTAATACTGCCAGGACACTAAAGTTGTAAGAATCATAAAATCTACTTGACTAATTATAGAGATAGGGAAACTGAGGAACAGAAAAGTTAAACATGAGTAATGCTATTTGCCAACAGCTGCTCAGTGTGTGTGATGGGAACCAAACTCTGGAATAGCAGCAAACACATTCAACTGTTGAGCCATTTCACCATCCCCTGATTTTGTTTGTTGAGACAGTGTTTCACTAGGTAGCCTAGGCCTCAGCAATTCTCCTGAATCAGCCTTTCTAGTGCTGGGTGTATAAATATGAGTTTTTCTTAAAGTACACTGTATAAAACAAACAAACAAAAAACAAAACAAAACATGAAAATATGGGCCAGGCGGTGGTGGTGCACACCTTTAATGCCAGCACTTGGGAGGCAGAGGCAAGTGAATGGATCTCCACGTCCAAGGCCAGCCCAGTCTACAGAACAACACAGAGAAACACTAACTCAAAAAAAAAAAAAAAAAAAAAAAAAAAAAAAAAAAAAAAAGGAAAATATAAATGACATCACTAACAATCATTGCAAAGCTGTTTACTTGTTCTGAGGCAATCTCAGTTTAGTGAGAGGAATATGGATAGGTTAAATATGTAGTGTTTTATGAAATACTCCTTAATAGAACTCTTTATCTAATTTGGGTGTTATAACTCATATTTATACACCCAGCACTAGAAAGGCTGATTCAGGAGAATTGCTGAGGCCTAGGCTACCTAGTGAAACACTGTCTCAACAAACAAAATCAGGGGATGGTGAAATGGCTCAACAGTTGAATGTGTTTGCTGCTATTCCAGAGTTTGGTTCCCATCACCCACACTGAGCAGCTAATAACCTCCTCTAACTCCTGCTCCAGAGAATCCAGTACTCTCTTCTGGTCTCTATGGGCCTCTGTTCATGTGGCATATTCTCAAACAAGAGAGACAGACAGGCAGACACCCACACACAGAGATTTTAAAAAAGAAAAGTAAATTAAAAAACAAAACCCCACAAGTTTAATTTAAAAGATTATGTGTGTATAGCTAGGACTATGCCAAAATAATCCAGTGGCAAGAAGTACAAATGAAACAAATTTGACCAAATTGACAATTATGAAAGTGATATAATTATATGCAATTACTTTGAGTCTTTACATTTTTTTGTATGTCTGAAACTTTTCGTAACAAAGATTTAAAAATAATTTTTTTTCGGGGGGGGGGGGGAATTGTACCAGAAACACTGGGAGTGAAGAATAAACCAGGGTATTCGAAAAATATTTTTTCACTGGGTGATGGTGGTGTACACCTTTAATCTAGCACTGGGGAGGCAGGTGGATTTCTGTGAGTTTGAGGCCAGCCTGGTCTACAGAACGAGTTCTAGGACAGGCAGAGTTGTTACACAGAGAAATCCTATCTGAAAAAAAACAAAAAGAAAAAAATAAAATTTCTGTCTAAATATTCTATATATAGAGAAATAACACACACACACACAACATAGAAAAAAAAGGCAGGTAGAATGGAAATCAGCCTGTCATAGACTTGTTTTGTAATAGGAAGAATAACAGAGATACAAATAGCAGAAATAATACAGCAGGCATTTCTGCACTTGTGAAACAGGAAAAAAAAATTAGGACTCAAACTTCATCTATTTATAAACTGAAAGATCTTGTACAAATTATTTAACTTCTCCTGGTTACAACCCATGAAATGGGGACAATACCTGCCCTCTGAGCTTTTCATGAGAATTAAATGAAATAGCATTTTTTTAAAGTCACATGGACCAATCAGGGGTTAGGGTGAAGTTCAGTGGTAGAGAATGTGCAAGGCTCTGGGTTTGGACCTAGTCCAAAACACAACAGCCAAGAAACATAAGAATAAAAATATAAAGTATTAGGTCTATTGCTGCAAAGCTTTTGAAATCCTGGTAAAGGACTCTTAGATTGAGAATCTCCTCACCTAGCCATAGTTTACACACTGGTTACTGAGGTAAATTCGACTCCATAGAAAACCATTCAAAAAATATCCAAAATAGTTAACCCTAGTTTAAAGTCAGCTGTTTGACCATTCGTGATTAATAAGCAGTTAAAACCTTTCTTACCTCTGTTCGGAAGTCTACACTGAATAGAGGAGAAGGTGGTGTTGGTGATTGTGTTGCCACAGGAAGTGTTGAAGAGACAGGTGCTTTCTGGGTATGGTACTGTGCCCACTGATCTGGTTTTCTTCTTATCTGTTCCTCACAAGTGGTCTTCAAATGACCACAAGGCTCCTAAGAGGGACAAAAGAAAAAAAAAATTTGGTCACTTGTAGAGTGGTAAATAAACTTAACTAAGTTCTGTGAGAATAAAGTAAAAAGCTTCATATTGTTGGGACACACACACATACACAAAGAGCAGAGAAACTGCCTCAGCACCCTATTGTTCTCTCTATATACTCAAACAAAAAGGTTAACATGTTCAGCTGATGTCAAATATAATGTGAGCACTTGAGCACTCATTTTTCTACTTTAGAAGTCGTTTGTATATATGTGAAACTACTGAAAAGAGGCCTTGTCCTTATATCTTCAGTACTATTTAGAAACTTCTGTAACAGTTTCTAGCTGAACGTAACTTTTTTTGAACATTAGTATGTATGAAGTCTAGTTCTAAGAGCTTTTATTTTTTTTAATTAATTCTCACAACAGCATTATGAGTAGGCACTACTCATTTCCATCAAACATGAAAAAACACAAAAGCTGAGTCATACAAACGTCAAGTAACTTCTCTAAATCACACAGTTAGTGAGTCTGCTTGGTTTGTCTCAAGACACAAGACAGTAGTTAGTTAACTCAACTAACACATGACAGTAACATTTCTATGTTCAACATTATTTACCCTTGGTAAAGGCACAGTCGTCCTTGGCTCATTTGGTGGCTGACAAGCCACTGAATAATATCCATCTAATGAGTTGTATCTTTCCCGTAAAGATGTCTGATAGACAGATGAGTGCATCACATCCATTGGAGGTAAAGAATTGCTTCTAATAATATCATCTCGTTGGTACATAGCTGGGCGCCAGATGCGCCTGCTGTCATACACAGGAGCATACATTCCAGAAGGTACGGGGGGAACTGGTCCATACTGCTGCGGAGGAGGAGGCTGGTAAGGAGAGGAATTCATTCGGTCTCGAGGGGAAAAGGTACTGTAATGATCGGCATATGGCATGGAAGCAGGTGGGAGGGAGGACTCTGGAACATTATTGGACCTCACAAAGCGAGGAACACAAGGAGTCACACCAGCTGGTACCGTTGGAGGTGGTGGGTAGTATCCTTGAAAATTGGAAAGAGGAATATTCAATGTAACATCTTAGTAAAAACCAACATTTTATAATGGTTCAAGTCTAAAGCAGCTCTGATTGTGGGAATATACAATAAACGTTGACCTTTACCTTGATATAGAAACTGCATTATCATCAAGATACCATTATACTAATACCAACATTCAACACTGTTAAAACTATTCCATAAAATCAAAACACAGAGCTGTTGGCAGATGGCAGACTGATTCCTGTTTAATGAATCTTCTCTCTCTGTCTCTCTCTCTCTTTTTCTTAAAGGTTTTTCAAGACAGGGTTTCTCTGTACGCTGGCTGTCCTGGAACTCACTTTGTAGACCAGGTCACCTGCCTCTCTGCCTCCCAAGTGCTGGGATCAAAGATGTGTGCCACCACTGCCCAGCCTGTTAAATGAATCTTTTGCATGAGGTTTCTAAGTAAGTAATTAGTTATATCACTGGTTCTTGTTAAGCATTTGGGTCCAGAGGTTAAAGATCTATTTCAGAATTCATTATTCATTTTCTTTTCAAATTGTACAAAAAAAAAAAGGTATGGTGGCATGCTCCTTTAATCCCAGCATTTGTGAGGCAGAAGCAGGTAGACCTCTGAGTTTGAGGCCAGCTTGGTCTAAGAGTTTCAGACCAGCCAGGGCTATATATAGTTAAAGACTCAGCCTCAAGAATAAATAAAAATAAAAAAAAAGCAGGGTTGTAGAGATGGCTCAGTGGTTAAGAGCACTTCTTGTTACTGAGAAAGACCTGGGTTCAGTTTCCAGCACCCACAGAGCAGCTCACAACCATTGTTAACCCCAGCTCCATGTATACATATATGCAGGGAAACACTCATATACGTAAGAGTGAAAATAAGTCTTTTAACAGAGCACAAAAACATTATGTTTTATATACCATTTCATTGAGTTCATGTATTTGATTCTTAGAAATGAATCAAATTAGTATCTAGGTAGGAGAATTTAAGACTCTTATCTCTAACCAGTTATAAAAATTAATTCTGTATAGATTAACAATTTCTATGCATCACCTGGAATATAAACCTATTGGAAGAAATCATGAGAGATGCTTCAAGGTACTAGAATGTTTTTTGAAAGACCCCAAAAGTATAAAAACAAAGGCAAATCGGGTAAATGGAACTGTATCAAACAATAAAACTTCTCATAGGAAAAAAACCAGACTAGAGGCAACGTACAGCATGACAGAAAGTATTTGCAAGCTACATATATGATAAATGCAATAAAAAAAAACCAAAGCAACTTGATAAATATAAGCAGGATATCTAAATAAACATTTGTCAAAGATATCCAAATGGCAAATTAATATAATAAAAATGCTTAACATCAGTAATATTTTGGAGTATACAAATAAAAACCAAAATGAAGTATCATCTCACTCCAGTACAAATGGCTATTATTTAAAAAAAAAAAAAAAAAAAGCCAGGACAGCAATATGGCTCAGTTGTTAAGACCAAAATTCAATATGAGCTTACTCCCACACCACTCCCCAAACGCACATGGTAGAAATAGAGGACTACCATATGTGCATGAATGTTCCCCCTTTATTATACGCCCCCACCCACACACAAAATACCAAAGATATCGAGTATTGACAAGGTTGTATAGCAATAAAACCCCCTGTATACTACTGGTGGGAATGTAGAAAACATACGCATCTAGGTATATGAATGGTGCTAATGTAATGTAATGTTAATGCAAATGAAAATGAATAATAGCCTTGGTTGGTTGGTTGGTCTGTTCTCAGAAAGAGTCTCATGCTGGGCTTGAACTCACTATGTTAGCTGGCTTTGACTTCTTGATTCTCCCTGCCACCACCTACCAAGTGATAGAATTACTAACTAGAAGGAAAGATTTCTTAGAACAGGAAGAAAACTTATGGGTCAGAGTGGAATTAATCTGTTAAAGTAGATAATCTAGAAACTCATTTATTTGGGGTAATAAATACACAGTTTGCTTCTTTGTTCTTAGAACTGACTAAAATTACTTACCTGTTTGTGGGTATTGTGGGACTTCAAAGGGTATTTGAGTCCTTGGATCTTGAAAATACTGAATGCTTTCAGAATGTTGAGGATATACTGGAACTCTAGTTAGAAAAGGGCTGGATTTCGGAGGCACAGAGCTCAGCTCTGTTCCAAAGTTAGAGGGCCCAGTGGAGGTAGCTGCTGCATTACTTACAGGAGTCTTGGGTGGAGAACCAATTTTACTGGAGAGAAAAATCAAAGGAAGAAAAAAGGATAACTCACTATGATTGCTAAGTCTTCCTCAGAAATTTCTCATAAAACTGTAATGCAAAACTATCAACAGAAAACATGTCAGGTATTTTGACAGGGGCAAATATATTTGGCAAGAAATTTCACTGCCTCCTCACACTATAATTCACAAGCCCATACAGTAACAGTTCTCATGTTCTGATGAGGCTAACAGTATATAAAAACAAATTCCAGGCACTAAAGTTGCTTTTCAGCTGATTCTGACTCATTCTTTAAAGACTTTTCCTGTTTGGGGGGGGGGGGGACCCAAAAATTCTGCTCAATAAGTTTAAAAAGTAAACAATAAAGTCTATCAGAAGAAGTCTTTGGGGCAAAGAAGATAGACATAGTAAAAAATAATTTGATTAGCTAAAATGTAAAATAAAAGAAGCCCATTTTTGTCTGTTAACTCTATGTGTGTGACATCAAGACAACAGTTCCTGGCTTGGAGTAGGCACTCAGTAAACATTTGCTGGACAAATAAATATAAAATTCTAGCACAAAGTGAGTACTTAATATGTGTTGGGTGGATGTAATGCCAATTAATTTGTTTTAACACAAAAGGATTTTCTTGGTTGAATAAGCAAGTACTCAGCACTAGAGAATATTATCATATTTTTGTTCCCTTTCAAAAAAAGCTTTAAGAACTCTGCCAGGTGATGGTGGCACACAACTTCAATCCCAGCAATTGGGAGGCAGAGGCAGGTGGGTCACAGTGAATTCAAGGCTGGCCTGATTTACAGAGCAAGTTCCAGGACAGCCAGGGCTAGAAGAGAAAAAAAGCTTTAAAAACCCTATAAAGTGGGCTGGGTGGTGGTAGTGCACACCTTTTAATCCCAGCACTTGGAAGGCAGAGCCAGGCAGATCTCTGTGAGTTCAAGGCCAGCCTAGTCTACAGAGCAAGATCCAGGACAGGCACTAAAACTACACAGAGAAACGCTGCCCCCACCCCCCACCCCCAAAAAAACCAACCAACCAAACATAAAAACCTAGAAAGAGCTTTAAATATGTTTTGCCCCAAGAGATGATCATGTTAATTATGTAGGAATTCAATGTATTACAACCCAATCACATTAAGAAGCTTTTTTTCAGCCAGGCGGAAATCCTAGCATTCAAGAGGCCTCTCACAACACCTCTCCTTAAAGAACTGAGCATACATATTCCTGTGTTCCAGTAATACAAAGCCTTTCCAAGTGTATCATACAGAATCTATTTACATATCTAACACCCAAACTACACTAGAAGACTCTTAGAGGGAGGGGTTGTATCTTCATTAAGGACATCAGTGTGTCATGTGTTAGGTAATCCATATATTTAAATTAATAAGTAGTTTTCTTATATATTAAAATTTTTTTTATTACATCTTATTTACTCGTGTGTTCACATGTGCATGTGTACACACACAGAGAAGTCAGGACAGCCTATAGTACATTCTCTCCTTACAGCACTCTAGGTCCCTGGGGACTGACCACCAGTTGTCAGGCTTGGCAGCAGGTGCTTTTCCTTTGCAATCCATCTTGCTAACCCTTACAAATACCTTTCTTTTTTATATCTAATCACTTATATGGTGTGCTTGTGTGTATTCATTGGCATTCACCTCCCAAAACAGTATATATGAAGAACAGGAAGGTAACTTTTAGGGAGTCCCTTCTCTGCTTCCACTATATGGTTTCAGGGGACTGAACTCAGATCATCCATCAGGCTAGGCAGCAAAGGTCTCTATCAATACATTGAATCACTGCACCAGCCCTGTCTGTTTCTTATGTGGTAGAGCAGGTGTCTAAAATATAGAAGGACCTGGGCTTGATTCCCAGACCAAAGGAAAAAAGAAAGTTAAGAACTCGAACTATAATTCATGGTTTTGAGGTATGTATCACTGGCTTTCAATATAAGATTTCCAACTATCTAAACAGAAGCCTGAACCCATTAGCATTCACTCCTTATGTCCATTCTTAGCTCCAATAGTGACTACCGCACGTCTTTCTCTCTAGAGAACTGCAAATGGCATTCTGCACCTGGCTTCTTTCAATCAGCGTAAGTTTTTTTTTTCTCTCTTGAAAGTGGATTTAAAAGTGGGAACTTGTACATGTTGGCAAGCATGCCACGAATAACCTATATATGGGGGAGGGGTGGAGGAATTGACAAGGTCTTACTAATTTGTTCAAGCTGGCCTGGAATTTCTTCTGTATCGTAGGCTTGCCTTGATCTTGGGATTCTAATAACTCAACCTACTAAGTGCTTAAGACTACATACCTGCACTACAAGGCCTGGTGTAGCATATTTCTAAAGTTGATCAACATGTGACACATAATAGTACCTTACTAATTTTTCATGGCTGAATAACAGAACCCATTGTTATGAATATAAGTTTTGTAATGTTACCTTGCCAAAATCTTCAGTATTCTATTTTCTAAACATGTAGCATAAGGTTTTTATAGCCTCATAAGGTTCTCACAGCCTCATAACAATCAACTTACCATAAGCTTATTTTATGTATCAGTCAGTAACATAAACCTTCAGATATATAAATGAGTGTATGGTGCTAGGGACCAAACCAAGGACACTGTGCATGCAAGCAAGCACTTTACCATTGAGCTAGGTCTCCAGCACAAACATTCAGTTCTCTAAGGCTAGCCCTAACACTTCACATATTTACTAACAAACTTACACCATACTTTCTTTTCCCCCCTCAAAACTTTTATACTACATTAGGAACATGGAATATTCCCATCCTTTAACTAATATGCTTCATTTGTGTAAACGCTACATCTACACCTATAGCACTGAGTCCTTTAAAAGCAGAGAAGTCTATTTTTCAGGTATTTCTAACTGCCAGTGACAAAGCTTGGAATAAAGTAGTCAATATTTTTGATGTGTCGTCTCTCAAATACATTCCAGTGAAGATCATTCTTTTAATAAAGAATTTCCCCCACTATATACTGGACTATAAAAGTTGAAAATATTAGATTTAACTTATATTGTCTCCATGACATGAAGTCAGTACAGGTTTCCTGTGCCAAGCATGTGCCAAGCATGATGCTTTTTTCCACAGCAGGCATATAGTAGTACTGACAAACTTACTCAAGGGCAATGAAATCTGAATATGCTTTAACTTCAATTTTTAAACTTCAAAATATGAGATTCCAAAACTGTAAGTAACTTCCAATTATCTGAAAGTTTTAACACTTTTCATAAGGAAAACAAAAATCCCTTTATTAAAAGAAATCTTATGTCTACAGCCAACAATAATGGTAGTAAAAATAAAGCAGATATTACTGAGTGGCTACTAACGGACAACTACTGTTCAAAATACAGTACAGCATTAACTCATTTAAGTTTCACAATCAATATATGAAGTACTTGACCACTGAGCTGTACACCTAAGCCCATAAGGAAGATATTGTAATTTTATGAATAATTTGAGGTAGACTGATAAACAACTGGCTTAACATCCAATAAGCAGAAAGAAGTGAGCCATAATGTGAGCCCAAAGAGCTCGGCTCCCAAGAGTCTGCCCTTAAATACATTACAGAGAAGCAGTGGAAGCTGACTGAAACAGGGCTAGACATTCGACCTTTTCACTCGTTTAGATTTCTATTTAGCATCTCTATGAAATACTGACACTCAAAAAAAAAAAGGTACGGAAACCCTAATTCTGGTCCAAATTCACCAATATAGTTGAAGAAAACAAAACTCAAGAGTTACTGACTTTGCAAATTTGTGTATCTATTTAAATGCCTAGTGAAGATTAGAACTCATTTTTGCTAGGTGGTGGTGGCATAAGCCTTTAATCCCAGCACTCAGGAGGCAGAGGCAGGTAGTTTGCTGAGTTCGAGGCCAGCCTGGGCTACACAGTGAGCTCCAGGACAGAAAGAGCTACACAGAGAAACCCTATCTTAAAAGACCAAAGGGAGAAAGAAAAAACCCTCAAATTTCTTGGTATTTAGCATTCTTTCTCCCTTATTTCATGAATAATTGTGCATAAAAACTTCAAGTATTGTACCTCAGGATGAAGAAAGTGATGTCATTTCTAAAGGGACAAAGAATCCCACCATTTTCACCAACACCTACTTTTCAGAGACAGACTCTGCAGAGGGCCCAGCAGTATTCTGGCCACTAGTGCCAACTTTCCCAACTTTCTTCACAGTCTCCAGAGTCCTCAATGCACTGTCAGTGCTTCGTGGGATTAGCTGGGAAACACCACTGTCTGCATTTGAAATTCCATTTGTACTTGGAACAATTTTCCCCGGTGTTTCAGTACTTCCTATGACAGGAAGGCCATTTCCAGCTGTAGTTGTGACAGTACTGTTTACACCAACTTTATTCAGAAGAGGAAACGTTCTTACAGTTGCGCTCATCTTTTTGTTCCTTAATCGGTACCTGTTTAAAAATAATCAACATATTTGTAATACTGTTCCCAATTTTAATCTGAAAATACAAAAAGAAAATATTCTTTAAAAAGGAAATAGCTTTGAAAAGTTTCTTTAGCTAAATAACAAATACTTCTCCATGTCACATATATATGTAACATACATGCAAAAACAGGCACATAATTAATATAGTAAGCAAAATACTCATGCACTCCAAGCTTTCTGAAAGAGTGGGGTTTGAAAATCTTCTGTTTTTATGTGGTACCAAAAAAGTACCAAATTCTGAAAGTAACAGAACAAACAGAAAAGGATTCAAGAGTTGAACACATTCTCTGCTGTAATTTTAAATAATAAAAACTCAAACTCATTTTAAACTTACACCAAAATATAGAAATTTTGTATTATTCCCAAATGAGTTTATGTCCAAAGAAAAGAGTATTTAGATCACAGATTTTTCTGATATTAGTTTATTTATGGAGACTAGATGTAATATTGTAATATACAAAGCAATTTGATCTTGGATTTCATATAAAAATATTTCCATTTGTATATCAAAAACTTCATTCTGGGACTGGAGAGATAGCTGAAGGGTTAAGATCATGGGCTGCTTTTTCAAAAGACCCAGGACCCATATGACACCTCACAAGAATAACCCGTTCCTGGAGATCCAATGCCCTCTTCTGGCCTCTGTAGTCACTGCATGCATGTGGTACACAGTATACATGCAAGCAAACGCTTAAAACACCTAAAATCATTATTTAAAAAATTTATAAAATTCTCATTATTACATAGTCTTAGTCCTGGTCCTTACTTCCTATAATATTCTCTTAATATTTCTAAGTGATCAACATAATGAAAACTATTTGGGATCACTATGCTTAAATTACTCTATTACTATTACTCCAACATGGTGATTATGATGAATAATGCTTGTATAATATTTTCTCCTTTAGTTCTTCAGCATCTACAAACAGCTCTATTTCAACTGTTTCTCTATGTCTGTCTCTCACACAGACTGTCAGAAGAAAAAAATTCAATAAAAGATGAGTGCCCAGAGATAAGACTGGATAATGGAGGAATAAAACAACAAAAACAAAATGCAGAATGCCAGCAATCCTTATAGTGACTAGATCACACACCATATAGGCACAGGGGTCCGGAGCCCAATGATTACTTCTTGAAGGAGAAGGAGGAGCATAAGCAGACTTACACCTCAGAAAGCAAACTGTTACCACCAAGGGGTAAGGAATTCCTGTTTCCTTTAATATGTTCTCTGAAATGTCTTCATTTTATTCTTCAAAGTTCTTAAAGAAAATGGCCAGCTACTCCTTGCTTTCCAACTTCAAAAGTCAAGCACATATCCTCTCTCTTTAAAATTTATGTCTGTCTGAGTATATACATAAGTATGTGTGAATGTGCCTGTGCTCATGTCTCAGTGAGACTTAGTCAGCAAGCCTGAGTCATACTCCTATCACTTCTGACTCTCCTTTTGATGCTGGGGTACAGACAGCTGTGGGGATACCTAGCTTGTGACACTGCTGCTGAGATTCAAAAAATCATTGGTCCTCATGATTGTGGAACAAGTGCTTTCAACCAATAATCCATCTTTCCAGTCCTATAAGTCCATATTCTTAAGGTTGTTCAAACAAGCAATAAACAAAAATTTGTTTGAGACTCTAAAAAGAGAGAGAAGTAAAATCATAACAAAATGCATTGAATCAGTGAAGAGAAGGTGTATGCACTGGCTGCTGGTCACAAAAGCCATGGACTAACAGTCTAAATCTCACATTTGAAACAGCCACTTCTTTTAAATCATCCATGAGCACCTTCAAGTATTGCCTTTCTCATTTTACACTCTACTACCAGCCACTGGGACCTCCCTTTTAAGTACCTTTGACTCCCTAGTTATAGGCTGTACAGGGAATGGTCCCCCTTACAGAACTTATCTGGCAAAATCCAGCTCAATTACTCTGTAATTATTCACAAACAAGTAGCTAAATGTTGAGGGAGGAGGGGTGCACAATCATGTTGTAAAGACCTTCAAAATTTGGTATTTAAAATCACTAAGCAATTCATTGATGTACTTCTTTCCTAACTTTATTTTCTCATTTTTAACAGTCTTTCTTTCCACAGTTCCCCTAAACCGGACAATACTGCTTCCTTGTTAATAGAGAAAATACATCGCAAAAGAACTACCACCAATTCCACTAATTTCCTGCACCTATAACAGTATATTCTACATAATACAAAGAGCAGAGTTCCAGTTCCTAAAGTCAATTTACTTGTGCTCCAGGCCTCAAAGCCTATCTGCCTTCTCAAACACCCCACTCCTGTAAGCATTTTTATTTCTCCTTTGCATTGTAACTTCAGGCAGGTGTCTGTTTAAATGTCATATCCTCTGATAACTGTTAACGGACTATTTATTTATTTGCTGCATATGTTAGTGTCTAATGTAAGCTATCTAGGACAGGGATTTCTGTCTTTCCTACATGCCTTCTATTATCAATATATATTAGTGCCTTGTACATACCAGACATTCCAAGACACATTTGCTTCCTTGAATGAATTCTAGGCTTCAAACTTTATACGGCCAAGAAAACAACCAAGTTCTCTGTCCCAATGCTTGCTTCATTTAAGTAAAAGATACAATTCAGTAATGTAGAGAAGAAAATTTGAAGCCACCGTTGATTCCTTTTATTTATTTTTCTTTTTAGTGGCTTCTGTTTTAAAATTCTCTCTCTCTCTCTCTCTCTCTCTCTCTCTCTCTCTCTCTCTCTCTCTCTCTCTCTCTCTCTGTGTGTGTGTGTGTGTGTACACATGTGTGCAGAAGCTCGCAGAAGTCAGAAGATGGTGTTGAATCCCCTGGAGCTGGAGTTACAGGTGGTTGTGACATGGGTGCTGGGAAGTAAACTCAGGTTTTTTGGAAGAAAAGCAAGTGCTCTTAACTGCTGAGCCATCTCTCCAGCCTTTTTCTTTTTAAAAATAACATACAGTTAATATATTCATCGTGTCAGATCCACTTTCAAAATAAAACCTAATGACCATTTTTCATCATTGCTATTACTACAGTATCAAGACTTCTATTTCCAATCCTGCACCTGGACCACTGTAGTAGTTAAACTAGCTTCCAAGTATATAGATGTCAGAGTTACATTTCTCATTCCAAATGAACAAAGCTCTGCAGTAGCTTTCTATTGTGATCAGAATACAATTATTTTTTACTTGTGGCCACTAAATGACTGAAATTGTTTATCTGTATGTTTACTGTTCCTCTTAAATGATTAAAAGCACCTCAGATGATATTGAGCATGTAACAATCTATTATAAATACATCTTGAATTGACTGATCTTGGTTTTTTTTTTTTTCCCTGTTTCTCAGATGGCAATTTAAGGGGATTATTTTTTTGTTTTCTTTTCAGACAGGATCTCTAGCCTTGCTGGCTTAATTTGCTATACAGACCAGGCTTGTCTCCAACTCACCGAGATCCACCTGTGTCTGTCTTCCAAGTGTTGAGATTAAAGGTAGGTGCTAATATATCAAGCTACAAGGCTGTTTCTTAAAACAGAGACAAAAAGACTGTTGGATGTCAACATTTTGTTTGGTTTGGCTGAACAAAATTTGCAAGACTGGTTTCGGTAAGAGACTGTGTATTTAAATATTAAAGCAGAGAGGTGAGCATGCACACACATACAGAGACATGGACCCCCCCCAACATACAAATATACATATCCACATAAACATAATTACACACACACATACAAATCTCAATGAAGCAGCACTATATAATTTTAAAAAGACAATGTGATACAGTAACATTGATTCTTTTTCTAACCTCCCCCCTTTTTTTGAAGAGCAATATAAAAAAATGAGGCTAACTGGAAATATGAAACAAATTGTAGATTATCTGGTCCTTCACTGAAAACACTGAATTTACATGTGAAATATAGGGTAGGTACAAGAAAGATAAAAATGAACAACCCAAGAGATAAATGATGTCCAATGAAAACATACAGGCAAATGAATAATTAGGAAAAATCAAGTTTACAACTATTAGGGATAGTAACTCTATAAGGAACATCACTATGATTTCAATGTGTTCTTCAAAGTTCAAGGTTGGAATCTTAATCCTCAATGGAAGTTTGAAGAGGTGAGATGCCCCCCTCCTCCGCAAATGATTTGGTCATGAGAGCCAATACGGTAGGGACATTTTCTCAAGTGAGGTTTTTTTCTTTTCAAATGACTCCAGTTTGTGTCAAATTGACAAAAATCTAAATAGGGCAATGGCTTAATGTCATTACCATGAGAATGGGCTCCTGATAAAAGGGGGAGAGTTCAATCCCATTTTCTCTTTTCTTCTCTCTCCCATGCGTATTTTTTTTTGCCCTTCTACCTAGGATGATGCTATAAGAAGGTTCTCACCAGACATGGCCCTTCATTCTTGGGCTTCCCAATCTATAGAACAATAAACCAAATACATTTTCTACATTATAAACTATCCACGAAGGTTTCTGTTGTAGAAGTAAACTAACACAAGTGCTTTGGCAGCATGCTGACCGAAGGAGCCAAAACTGGTCAGGCAAGTTGGGGACACCTACAGAAGCAAGATGACACCTGAGTATGATTAAACACCGACAGAAAAATGTACAAGACAAAAGGGTTAATAAACAAATGCATATAGTTGGGTGACGGATAGCACTGTCAACTTTGCAGGACCTAAAATCACCAAGGAGACAAGCTTCTGGGTATATCTGTGATAAATTTTCTAAACTTGAGTGGGAAGATACACCCAACTGTAGGTGGCATTATCACATAGTCAGGGGTGCAGGATTGAATAAAAAGGGAAAGTGAGATTCATTGCTCTCTGCTTCCTGACTGTAGATGCAAAGTGAGCAGTTGTCTGCCACTGACTTCGCCTTCATGAACTGTACCCAACTGTGAGTCAGAAGAGTCCCTTCCTTCCATAAATTTATTAGTGTTACATTATAGCAACCAAGTGCTCGCTTCGGCAGCAAATATACATTATAGCAACCAGAAAAAACATAAAATTGAGATGATAAGCCTGATCATATGGTTTAAAGTTAAAGACTTTTGAAACTAGTTTGTAGAAGAATATGGAAAAGTTTGTAACTTTGGTCTAGGAAAGTTCTAGAACACTGTAAACAGAGGATAACAGACCATTTTGGTAGAAATTTAGAAGACCACAAAGTTGTAAAACCATCTTTTTCTACACTGTGAAGATTTGTCCCTCTGATTGGTTTAATAAAAAGCTGAATGGCCAATTGCTAGGCAGGATTTCCAGGCATGGAGGACACTGGGAAGAAGAAAGGTAGAGGACATCAGGAAACAGAGCAAGCAGCATGGGCATTACAAAGTAAAGGTAACTGACACATAAAAGAACATAGATTAAAAGATATTGGTTAACATAAATTATAAGAGCTAGTCAAAAACAAGCCTAAGCTATAGGCCAAGCTTTAATAATTAATAAGAAGTCTCCATGTCATGATTTGGGAGCTGGCTGGTAGGGTAGAGAAAGACTCCCTACACACAATGCTAAGATAAATTTCAACAATGACCAGGCGGTGGTGGCACACGCCTTTAATTCCAGCACACGGGAGGCAGAGCCAGGTAAATCTTTGTGAGTTTGAGTCCAGCCTGGTCTACAAAGTGAGATCCAGGACAGGCTCCAAAGCTATACAGAGAAACCCTGTCTCGAAAAACACCAAAAAAAAAAAAAAAAACAAAACCAACCCCCCCCCCCAAAAAAGAAAAAAACCAAAAAATAAAAAAAATAAAAGAAAAGAAAAAAATTTCAACAATGAAGGTTCAGCTTATGAGATTTCAGAGGGAAATAAGGACTCTACTGGTAAGTAAACTAGAGGTCATGTAATGGGATATTCTGGCAATGAATCTAGCTGTACTCTGCCCATGTGTTACAAAGTAGAGTTAGGCTAATCAAACTAATGGATTAATTTATTTGGCTGAGGAAATTTTAAAACAGTAGTGTCCAGACTGTAGCATAGCTATTTCTTAAAGTAGAAGACAGTATAGGGAAGCAAAAAGGGGCAACTGAAAGATATAAAAACTGCAATTTGTTGAGAAAAAGTGTGAATTTAACCTTACAAAGCAGCAGTACGGTCAGAGACACCTGGTGCTTTGAAATGGGATAAAAAGGCTTCCTAAAAATAAGCCTCTACCTACTGAAATCTTTGGTGGCTGGAACCTCCAGCTCACTCCTGCTTGATATAGAAGCTCCATCCCACTGTCTCCAAACCTAACCCTCTCAGAGAATCTCCAACAACAACAACAACAACAACAACAAAAAAAAAGACGCCAAAAAGTCCAGTTCCAAATTCTTGGTAGCTTTGGTAGCTCCTCCCCTGAAGGTGTTCAGTAGCCCAATACCTTGCCAAAAGTGGTCAGTTTTTACCATACTTGGGCATAAACCCAGCTTGTAGAGGACATGCCATTACCCCTCACCTACAGGGTATATAAGCTTCCTACTTTTTTAGTCCAGCCTCATGACTTCTTCTGCCTCCATCTCTGGGGCTGGGGGGCTTACCTGGGAGTTCTTTACTCAAATATACCTGTTCTTTAATTTTTTCAATTTGGCTTGATTTGGCTTGATCTGGCTTACTGCGTGGGTGTACAGAAAACCTATTAGTCTTCACCTTCTGAAAGTACATTGGAAGAAAAATCTAAAAGGCCCCTGAAAGGATTTCCCCAGGGACAACATACAGAAACTACTGCTACCATGGTCCAAGGGGCACAGGCTGCAGCCTGCCAGTGTCACAGAGTTCACGGCCACTAAGACAAGGCAATGTGTGGCAGGGATGAAGCAGGACAAATTTCCTGGAGAGAGGCCCTGCAGGGCAACTAAAAGGAAGCTGTGAATGTGTAATCAAAGCTAAGATGGAGACCCCAGGATTTGGGAGTTGCCAGGACCATGGGGTATCCACTGCTGGCTGTCTAAATGTGTTTGATTTAGCCAAATTGGTAATTTAGTTATAGGCAATGTGGAGCTGGCCCAAGAGATTGTGTATTATAGCTAGACAGATGGGATTAGCCAAGTCCTCAGAGTCCAGGGGATTCATAGAACAAGTCCCAGAGGTACAACACAAGCTAAAGGATTTGAAGCAGGCCCTGCTGGTTTTCACTGTTGTTTTTGTTTTACTTTTTCTTGCAGTGTCCTAAGTTCCTCTTTTTTTGAGTAAGAATGTTTACTCTGTGTCATTTTAGGTTGAAACTAGCAACACATTTTTTAAATTCTATAGGGTAGAGGTTCTCAACCTGAAGGTCATGACCCATTTGCAGGTTGGCAGTCCTTTTCACAGGGGTTGCAATGAGACATCTAGAACATCAGATATTTATATTACAATTCATAACAGCAACATAATTAGTTATGAAATAGCAGTAACAATAATTTTATGGTTGGGAGTCACCACAACATGAAGAACTGTATTAAAGGGTCACAGCATTAGGAATGTTGAGAACCACTTCTATAGGGCTCACAGTTAAGAGATTGTCTAAGGGGCTGAAGAGGTGGCTTCTGCAGCAAAAAGCACTTGCTTCTCTTGCAGAGGACCTGAGTTCAGTACTCAGGAACCACATGGTGGCTCAAAACTATCTGTAACTCTAGTTCCTAGGGATGCAATTACTTTATGGACACTGCACACAAGTGATGCATATAAATACATGCAAGTAAAATATTCATATACAAAAAGTAAATAAAGTAAAAGGAGTTTAATTGCCTAAAACTCAAAAGAGACTTTCAAAATTTGAACAGTTGTTGCAGCTGTTGAAGACTATGTGGGCCTTTTGAAGTTGGACTAAATGCACTTTGTATTATAAGATAGCCATGAGCCTCTAAAAACAAAGGGTTAAGAGTGATATTTCAGCATCAAACTGACAAAGGGTGGACTCCTGATGATTAATATTGACTGTAAGTTTGATAGAATCTAGAATCATTTAAGAATGTCTGAGGGATTTTGTGGATTAGACTAATTGGGTGGGAAGACACACCCTAACAGCAGGTAGCAACATAACATGGGGTGGAGTCGCAGGCTGAACAAAAAGAATGCAAGCTGACCATCAGCACTCAAGGTTCTGTGCTTCCTGATTGTGGATGCAATGTAACCAACTACCTTCCCCCATGACTTCCTTATGATGGTGACTATATCTGCATTGTATGCCCTCAACTGTCAGATATGTGTTATATCAACAAGAAAATTAATTAAGACAGTAAATACTTAGTGCTTTATTGGTAAAATACATAAAATGAATTGAAGGAAGGTTTGGACCAAATCTTCTAACATACTGAAGCATCAACTAACAATTTAAAACTAACATTTAAAGACAGGCTGGGCGGTGGTGGCACAGGCCTTTAATCCTAGCACTCAGGCAGCAGAGGCAGGCAGGTATCTGTTGAGGCCAGCCTGGTTTACAGAGTGAGTTCCAGGACAGCCAGGGCTATACAAAGAAACCCGGTCTCAAAAAACCAAACCAAACCAAACCAAACCCAGAAGACAGAAATGATTAGACAGGTACTCTTAGTGACTGCATTAAGACCCACCCCTTGGGAACTCGTCTGGCGTTCTGAGCATGTCATTTTACGTAAAGACCCCTTTAAGAAGAAAAAAATCCTTCCTCCCTCTTCCCCCCCCCCCCCCGCCCATATATATATTCCCACAAGGTGTGCACCTCTGTGCATTCCCCCCCCCCCCCACAACTTCTCCTTCCTTCCCTTCCCTTTTAAAAATAAAACTTTCCAGGTGGGTGCCATGTCTACATTGTGTAACTTTCCACCGCACCATGCCACTGCCACTGAGTGCCATTTTACAACATCGGTGCTATGTGATTCAGCAGAAGCCCTCTTGGCACATTTTTCCTGCCTACTGGCAGCCTGAGATATGCCAAGACCCCTGGAACTGTCAACACTCACTTCATCCAACATTGCCATAATTGGCAAGCCTATTCCTTCTGGCCATTTCCCACCAGTGAGGATTTGTCACACCTTGACTGTGGTTTCTAGTCTTTCAACCCCATTCATAAGCCCCACTAGTACTTGGCAAACAAGTGTCCCTCAGGCTTAGGCCTTGCCTCTGCTCTCTGATGGAACTTTGAACAACTTGTGCCATTTCAATAGATCCTTGGTTAATCTCTGAGACACTGGAGATCAAAAAGCCATTGGATCTCATCTACCTCACTCTGGAAAATTCGCCTACCACCACATTTAGACTTGGTCCCACAATTGGTCTTCTACCACCTTGGAAACGCCTACCCACCCACCCCTCTTCATTCTGTTCTGTCTCAGCTCCCTCCCTCCTGCACCTGGCAGCCCGAATGCCCAGTGGCTGGTGCCAGGGTCAGCCGAGTGGAGCCAAGCCCCTGGCGCCACTGCACCAGGACAGAAAATACCCAACTGCAGTGCCTGACGCTATTGCCTCCACCACCTTGGCAGGAAGTAACTTTCATTCTATGGTTTCTTACAGGCTGCCTTATACTGGAAACTCATTTTAGGATTTTCAATTGGGTCAGCTAAAACTTTCCCAGGATCTCTCTGTTAAAAAGTCTCTTTCTTCTGTATGGGTGTAAATGTACGAATGATGTGGCCACGCGACTGTGTTTCTGACTGATTCTGAATGCTTGAGATTATGTGTTCCATATCTGTCCCATTTGTCTTACAAAAAATAAATAAAACCACATGATTACCTGGTTAGGTGCCATCTTGAGTAAGGTCAAAGACAGATAGGTCATATGGCCTAATCCACATAGGGCTCTACAGCCATCTTTAGTATGGGCAGCAGAAAGTCACTTCCTATCTGGGGCCCAGGCATGGTTAAGAGGCAGCGAGAGCTCGTTATGGGCAGGACCCCGGAAACCTAGCCTCTCTATCCCTCCCGGGCTCTTGGGCATCAGCAGCGCCATATGCTGGCGATAAAGCTGGAAAGGACTCCAGAAAGCGTTTTCCTGCCCACAGCAAGCCAGCTTTCAGTTCCTTGTGGGTGGGGCAACATGCTCCTATGGCTCCCAAGGACTCCAGAGGAACTGCCTTCCCGGCTGAGCCTCTCAAGCCACCCCCTTCTAGGCCAATAGGTGGCTATGGCCATCTTGTGAGCTTATTTTATAAATAAAAATCAAGCCTTACTTTTTCTAAAAAAAAAAAAAGTCCTAAAAGTCCATGGACACTTTGAGGGTCTCAAAAAATGATTTAACATATAAATACCAATTACAAAGATATAAATAAATGGTTTAAATTCTTCAGATTACTTTCCCCTTCTATAATACTGTTATACTAAGAGTTAAAAATTTAGATTTTAACATTAACAGAATTCTGATACTGTTTCTTTCCCCTTCTATGATAGTTATATTAAGATTTCAAAAGTTCAAAATTTAACAGTAATCCTGGCACTGTTTGTGTCATAAGCACAGGATTTTATTTTCTTTGGTTGTCTTCTAAATAGAAACCTAAATTTCTCATCAGGCCAAAGAAATCTCTGTCCCATTAGTACCTGGCTCTCTAAACAAAAAAAGTTACCTAATTTTAACCGAAATCTGAAATTTTGCTAGGACTCAAAGGTATGAGTCTAGATACCAATTATCTGCGTTTTTTTCTTCGATTTGGATTTCAATACTGACTGGTAATACTAATATATATTTTTTTAAAGAAACTTTTTTATTCACTTTACATAGCAACTAAAGATACCCCTCTTTTCCCTCCTCCCATTCCATATCTAAATCTTGTATGTCCTTTTTAAAAAATAAGAATTCATATAAGCTTCAGAGGATCAAAAGAAGTCATGAAACATATATCCATGTCATAGAGGTCAAAAGATCTCCAGATAAACATAGCAATACAGCTTGAATTTTCCCACCTGTCTATTCCTGAGGATGGTATTTTTTTCCTCTGGAACTCCTCCCCTTCCCAATTACTAAAACTATGGGCCTAAAAGTTCCAAATAAGGTTATAAAATTTAACTTCTGTTCCTAGTTTAAACTTGTCTCAACAGGTTTCCACTTGGCTGGCAGGCACATCCAAGCATCGGTTGCTGACTGCAATCGGCTCCAAATGATTACGAGCTCTGGACTGGCTAAAGGCTGATGTGGACTAGCTCAGCCAACATTATTGTTTCCTGTCTCTACAGCTGGGTCAGATAACCACATGCTTCTGATAAATGCTCCATTACCAAAATCCCCTCCTTACCTTTGACTAGCCTTTCAGCCTTACTGGGCCCTGACCATCCACACCCCGTTTTGGCTTGAAGCAGATACAGAACAGAGTACATTGTCCCTGCCCCCAAAACTGTCTAAAAAGACTAAGTCAAAAACAACCTACCTGGCATAAGGGGCAAAATGTCTACCTATAATGCCTATTGATACACTAGGAAACTGGGCCTAGAGCTGTCAACTGATAGATTTATTAACTAAAATGATCTGCAATAAGATAAGACATTTGACCTCCTTTATGAAGAACCAAAGAGGTAATATATGGTCTTAGAAATTATTATTTCTGGGCTGGGCGGTGGTGGCGCACGCCATTAATCCCAGCACTAGGGATTCAGAGTCAGGAGGATTTCTGTGAGTTCGAGGCCAGCCTGGTCCACAAAGTGAGAGCCAGGACAGGCACCAAAACTACAAAGTTTAATCCTGTCTCGAACCACCCCCCCCAGCAAAAAAAATTATTTCTATTAAAATCCTTCAGGATTATAATCTGGCTGTTCTCAAAGATCAGAACTAAAGGGCCTTAAGAGTAGCAGCAGATGCAGATATCACTGCCCTAGAAAAATCTGTTACATATTTAAAGAAGTCCGTCTCCTCTCTAGCTAAAATAGTTCTCCAGGATAGAAGGGGCCTTGACCTAAAATTTCTTCAATTGGTTCCCTAGTTATCATTCCTTCAACAAGTTGGTCTATGCAAGGCCTTAGGAGAGCAATGGTGTTTTTATATTAACTGCTCAGGGATCATTAGAAACTCCATGGCTCTGCTGAAAAAGCAGATCCATGACAGAGAAAGGTAGCAGCAACAAGGAAACCCTGGTATCTGCCTTAGCTAGCCCCTTAATGATCTTGCTTCTTTTGAACCTTTTTCAAGGGTTGCCTGTGGTGATATCTTGTTTGTACTCTTCACAAATAAATTATGCCTAAAGATCAGAGGGCAAAGACAGGCAGTGGTACACACACCTTTAATCCCAGCACTTGGGATCTCATGCCTTTGCTCCCAGTAATTAAGAAGCACATATGCCATTAATCCTAGCACTAGGAAGGTTGAGATAGGAAGAGATATGGCTGGACAGAGAAAGGCATATAGGGCAGGAGTAGACATGAACTCAGCCCCTTTTGGCTGAAGACTGAGGGGCATTCAATCTGAGGATTTGTGGAGAGAAGACGTTCCCCTTTCAGCAGAGGAGTTGGCAAGATGAAAAGTGGCTGTGGCTTGTTCCTTTGTCTCTCTGATCGTTCAGCATTTACAACATTATCTGGCTCTGGGTTTTTATTATAAGACCAATTAGGATTTGTGAAACATCTAGCAAACAACTATTGACAGGAAATGTGCCGGAGGCCTCAGAATTTCATATAAAACATCATGTCAATAGCCAGGGTTTCAAAAAGGATTTTTCCACAACCTGGCAACAAACCAAGGAAATTATAATGAAATGTCCTACTTGTTCTTTATACAACCAAATTCCACTACCTGCAGGAAGTAATCCAAAAGGTACTCAAAGGAATAAAATCTAGCAGATAGATGTGTTTCATTTTGCAGAATTTGGAAAATTAAATATGTATACCACACCATTAATACTTATTCAGGATTTCAATGGGTAACTGCTCTGAGTTCTGAAAGTCTGATTCTGTAATCACACATTTGCTAGAAGTTATGGCTATCATGGGTATGCCTGTACAAATTAAGACTGACAATGCTCCAGCATATGTCTCTGGCAAAATGAAACATTTTTTGCTTATCACAACATAAAGCATACCACATAATCCTACAGGCATACCACATAATCCTATAGGCCAAGCAGTCATAGGAAAATCAAATTGAACTCTAAAGGATATGCTAAATAAACGGAAAGGGGTAACAACTTCCCCAGAAATAGATTTTATAATGCTCTATTAACTTTGAATTTTCTCAATGCTAATGAGAAAGAACAACAGCTGCAGAGAGACATTGGATAATAGAAAAAAAGCTGCTGAATTAACTCAGTCTATATTCTTTAAAGATGTGTTGACCTCAGAATGGAAACCATGGTATGTGTTATATTGGGGTTTTGCTTTTGTTTCCTCAGAAGAAGAAAAGCCATGGATACCATTAAAATTGATAAATGTCCGATTTGTACAGAGACATTTCTTAACTAGAAGAGGTGACAGAAGTGGCTGTAGCTTGTAACTTTGTTTCTCTGACCTTTCAGCATTCATCCCAATATCTGGCTCCGGCATTTTATTATAAGACCAATTAGGATTGATGCAAAAGTAGCCTAGGAAAACCTGTATGTCAGATGTTTGCATTGAGATTCGCAATGACAAAACTGCAGTTATGAAATAGCAACAAACCTCAAATATTATGGATTGGGATGGACTTTTTTGTATGATGATAGAAATGTAAAGCTATATTTTGACTCAACTCTGGTTTATAATATACTTTATAATAAAAATTGAAGTTTATAAATATCTATTCAGATTAACAAAAGCTAACTTATGTCTTTGCCAAATGTTTAACACCAAGCCTCTAGAAAATTTAAATAAATGTCATATGTTTGACAAATGGGGTATCTGATAAACAAGATAAATATTCTATGATGAAGTTTCTAGTCCTCCGAGAAGGTCCTTTCTCAGAGTTGGGCCACACCCCAACTCACAAGCCCCATTTCTCCTGTTCCCATTTGGCCCTGGGATCTTTCCCCATCACTCTTCCTTGCCTTCTCAGGAAACAGTAAGTCCTAGTCAAATGAAAGCTGCTAGTATATTGAAGACTGTTAGGAAACACAAGTTGATAGTCATTCATACCTAATAGAAACAGTCCTCAAATGCTCAGAGATCTGCAGAATATAGTATTTAAAATGTTTAATTAAAAAGCTTTTTATGATAGAGACATGCTGGCTCCTAGCAGCACCTTTATTTCCTCCAAAGAAGATGGATGGGCACAAAAGAACCTCCAACCAGAACTTACTCCAGAGTGGCAGCACCAACCACTGAGCAAAAACTGCCTTTCACCTCAACTACTACCTTTTGCCTCAACTCTTGCCAGGACCTTCTTCAGACCCTGGACAACAGGACTCTGGGAAACTAATGCCTCACTTTTGCCTAGACAAGGTAAGGTTGTCTTTCTCACAAGTTTCTAACCAACAACTGTTGGATCTTCTGAGGCCTGTCAGGCCTAGGTCTGGCAGCCGAAGACTGATGTTGTTGCCCTGAGACCTCTGCTCTCAAAGACCATGGAGGACCCTGAGGTGACTGTCTAGGTAGCCAGCAGGTAAGTCTATCACTTTCAATCGCTAACTCAGGTAAAATTTATCCTTCTTAGATCTCTGATTTGACAACCACATTTTGTCAGTCCAACAGCAGCAACCGAGGCTTCAGCTGCCTTCTCAGTTCTCTGTGTAAAATTCACAGGCCTCATTCTCTTAGAGCTGATACTAAGTCTAGACACAGTTCACCTTCCTACCAGACTCAAAAAGGGATAAACTCACTTTGCAATGACTGCTCTCATTGTGAATTCTTCTGGTGAATTATCTCCTGGTGAATTAGAAAAAAAGAAGGAAGCCAGGTGGCAGTAAGAGCACTCCTTTAATCCCAGCACTCAAGAGGCAGAGCCAGGCAGATCTCTGTGAGTTCAAGGGCAGCCTGGTCTACAGAGTGAGTTCCAGGACAGGCACCAAAACTACACAAAGAAACCCTGTCTCAAAAAAAAAAAAAAAAAAGAAAGAAAGAAAGAAAGAAAGAAAAAAGAAAAAAGAAAAAGAGAAGGTGCTTTAAGGTTTGTTTATGTGAAGGTAGGTAGGAAAGTTGTCTCACTTCTGTTCACTTACTTATCCTTCTCAGATCTCATAGTGTTTGCCAGTTCTAACTGCTCTCTCCACCAACTCCAAGGAACCTTGGTAGCTCATTAGTAAGTTTCCTGTTAAAAGTACAGACAGGTGTGCCTCATTCATAGCCTTCATTATACAGGATAAACTGGTTTCAGATGTAACTTTAGAGGTTCAGGGTTTCAACACTGATAAATACAGTTTTAATAAACTGATAGAGTACTGACTACAGACAGTCTTGGGAGTCCTTAAACTTCTGTGGACTTGACTGGACCCAGCTTGTAGAGACAGGCTAGCATTAGAGAGGTTATGGAAGACTTCCTCCTCCTCCTTCACTCACTCAACCACTTCCATTCAGTAAATTTCGTCTGGTTAGAGATTTAATGATGTGTTTCACTGGGCTGAAACCAGGCCCAAGAAATGTTCATACCTTTTAACCCCAAACCACAGCTTTTGCTATGACACCAAGATATAAGTCTGTTCCAGTTGTTTTACAAACACTTTGCAAGTTCCTGCACAGATCTACCCCTCCTGCGAGACTCGTGCCAAGGTCAGACCCTGAAAAGGCCCTCCAGATACACCACCATTGTATCCACCAAGGACACCAACCAGGTGAATACTGGCAGGTTGGCTTCAGCCACAAGCCCACTTATAAAAACTCCATCATCTCCTAATTTGTTGACACTTTTACAGGATGGATGGGGGCATTTCCCACCTCCAGAGAAACAGCAGATGTGATGGCTCCTGTACTCCTGATTTGGCATGCCATTCCACCAAGCTCCTGGAACATCACTGCTGGTATCACTACTCCAGACTCAAGGGCATATCTGCTCTGTCATCTGGCTCATCCACATTGCCCCTTCTGTACACCAGGGCACTTCTCCATCCCATTCTTTCTGGCAGTTATCACTCTTCCCATGGGCAGCCCCACTCATGAGACCAATGATAACAATCTATTTTTTTCCCCAAGCAACCTGCCTTCTCAGCTCCCTCACAGAATGCTTCTTCACTCACACCGCCCACTGTGTGTAACTCACAATTTCCCCCTCCCAACTTGGTCCCAATCAGCAAGAAGTTTTTTTCTTTCTTTCTTTCTTTCTTTCTTTCTTTCTTTCTTTCTTTCTTTCTTTCTTTCTTTCTTTCTCTCTCTCTCTCTCTCTCTCTCTCTCTCTCTCTCTCTCTCTCTCTCTCTCTCTCTTCCTCCCTCCCTCCCTCCCTCCCTCCCTCCCTCCCTCCCTCCCTCCCTTCCTTTTTTTTTTAGGAAGAAGTTTTTCAAGACAGCATTTCACTGTGTAGCCTTGGCTGTCCTGGAACTCACTCTGTAAGCCTGGCCTCAAACTCAGATATCTGCCTGCCTCTGCCTCCTCAGTGCTGGGATTAAAGGCATGTGCTACCACCACCCAGTTTACATTAAAATTTTTTCTTTTCTTTCTTTTTCTTTCTCGAGACAGGGTTTCTCTGTGTAGATTTGATGCCTGTCCTGGATCTCGCTCTTTAGACCAGGCTAGCTTTGAAGTCACAAAGATCCACCTGCCTCTGCCTCCCAAGTACTGGGATTAAAGGTGTGCACCACTGCTGCCTAACATATTAAAAATTTTAACAGTAGCAGAAGTCAGTTATGAAGTAGCAACAAAAATAATCTTATGGTTGGCGGTCACCACAACATGCAACATGAGGAAATATATTAAAGGGTTACAGCATTAAGAAAGGTGAGAAACACAGTCCTAGAGCCTAAAAAAAAAAAATGGTTCAGAGTGTTTACTGCTTTTCCAGAGTACACAAGTTCAAATCGGAGTACTCAAATCAGGGGGCTCACAACTGCCCATAACTCCAGCCCCAAGAGACCTGTGCCCTCTTCTGGCTTCCATGGGCATGCATACAAAGATACATACACATATATAAGCAAAAAAATTTTTTTAATTATATAATACAAATTCTAGACCCAGAGCTAAGCCTATGAACATAGCAGTCTTTTTGCAGCTTTTAATGGGGGGTTGGGGGGTTGTCAGAAAAGAGAAGCATATTCCTAGTCTTCTCTACACAAACACACTTTTTCTTATCATGGTGCAGCTACAGCTAGAGATCCTAACATGCTGACCACAAAGGAAAGGAGACAACAAAAAAATTATACAAATACACATATATGTATAATAAAGATCTATACAGTATAATATATATACAATATAAAGATGTATATACATAGATATACATATAAATACATAAAGCTTACACTTATGGAAGACAGACAATAACTACATTAGGAACTGGTAACTACAACACATAAGCCAAACCTGCTTATCTTTCTAAGTAATGTTTACAGCTATGCCCACTTTACACATTGTCTGTGTAAATTAAGTGGTTATCAAAGAAACTGTTTAGCCTACAAAGCCAAAAATATTTTGTATACAGACCTCACAGAAAAAGAATGTCAACTTCTAAAGTAGAGCTTTTTATTAAATCCATTAATAAATGTGACAAAGATTCTAGCTGACATGAAGCAGTGAAGGGATCCTGCTGAATACATGAATGAGGAACAGGGTAAGGAAAAGCCCCAAAGGAAAGGCTAGAACAGAACATGGGGATGATATGAAGGTTAAAGGCACACAATACACACCAGAAACCAATAGGATATCATGGTGGCTTGAACCTAAGAGTGCAAATCTGAGCTAGGTAGTAGTGGTGGTGCACACTTTTAATCTCAGCAGTCAGGAGGCAGAGGCAGGTGAATCTCTGAGTTCAAGACCAGTCTGGTCTACAGTGCAAGTTCCAGGGCAGCCAGGACTGTTACACAGAGAAACCCTGTCTCAAAAAAATTTATAAGGTGACATCTGAAAAGGCAGGGAATTTATTGGTCATAACCTTCATTTTGCATCTTTAACTGGAAGGCAACAAGATCAGAGAGAAGAAAAGGAAAGCTACATGTGAAGAACTTTGCTTTTAAAAGATTTCTCTGCTTTGTGAAAATAACAGGAGACTACATGAGCAACAGTAGATTTAAGAAGTTAGGAGGGGGACTGGAAAGATGGCTCAACAAGTGGTTAAGGGCACTCACTGACTGTTCTCCCAAAGTACCTGGGTTCAATTCCCAGCTCTCATGTGACAGCTAACAACTATTGGCAACTCCAGGATCAGACAAACATGCAGGCAAAACACCAATGCATATAAAATAAAAATAAATACATTATTATGAAGTTAGGAGGGGCTGCGCAGTGGTGGCGCATGCCTTTAATGTCAGCACTCAGGAAGCAGAGGCAGGCACACCTGAGTTCAAAGACGGCCTGGTCTACAGAGCGAGTCCCAGAATAGCCAAGGCTACACAGAGAAATCCTGTCCAAAAGAAAACAACAACAACAACAACAACAAAAACAAGGATAAGAGAGATCAAAAACTTGTGATGATAGCTTAAGACCCAGGAAGCTAGAATGGCAGAACTTGGTCAATGACTATACAGGAAAGAGCACAGGGAGATTGCTGACAAAGGAGATTCCCAAACCATGCCCTACATAACTAGTTTAAAAGGCAGAAACCAATAGAACAAAGACCCTAAAGGGGCATCAGGAGACAATTAGCTCAATTGAAAATACAGATGCACACTAAGAGGTGGTAAAATGTCAGTTACTTAACAGAAAGCCTAGGTCACTTTTTTGGTGGGTTTTGATGAAAACTCTTATCATAATTTACTTTTATGTCTAAAGTAAATAGACAAAGAAGTAGTAACTGGTATGTCTCAAAGCCAGGACAAATGGCTGAGGTGTCTATTTAACATATCAAAGCAGACAAAACTACCAGGTTCTAAAAGCTGCCCTCAGTCTCAGTCCCTATCTGTTATAAGGTTATGACTGGCATATCCTTCCCTATGTAATCCAGACATTTTTGTTACCCAGTCCTTTTTGTCTACCCTTTACCCTCCTGGCCTCTTGGTCTCCTGGTTCCCTATCCCCACAACTCTCCTCACATGGCCTGGTTTAGGGTCTGTTTCACTTTGGACTCTCCCACATGTCTCTGCCTCAGGCTATGCTCTCCTTTTTATCAACAATAAATATTATCCGCCACCATATCTAGGAGCAGTCACTTCCTCCTTTTTTATTTTTTATATTTCTTTTTTTTTCATTCAGTAACTTACAGAAAAATGTTAAAAGTAAAATGTAAAAATGTTAAAAGAGCAAAAGTCAGAAAAATATCTACATTTTTGCCTGAGATTTTGCTGATATGTTCAACTGAACCTGAGTAAATAAGATAAAGGCAAATAGTAGTTTCATTCTACACAGGTTAAAAGAAACATGGATTCCAGTTATCAAAGTTTGCAAATATGACTCTTTTTTTCAAGTATGACCTTTTAATGCTAATCTTATTCCTAGTTTAATCTTCTCATGGGTTAAAAAAAATAGCCATTTTGCAATTCACATTATTTGTATTTTGAAACATCACAAAAGGTAATACTGTATGTAGCACTCCCTCAATGAATGACCCTATATGAAAGACATTTCTCCAGACTTACTTTTCAAGCTCTTCCTGAGAATGGGCAAATGTACAATTTGTTCCTCGTGGACAACCCCCTTGTTGTCGCAAATCTCGGCACATGCTAGTTTTGTACTTGCTGTTTGGCTGAGGCTATACCAACAAGCATTTAGCAAATGGAAAAGAGAAGATATCAGTTACTATTCACTCTTTGGACTTTAGAACTAACTTAATGAGTAGACCACCCTTAAGTCTCTTTCACAACAGAGAAGGAATTTTCATGCAGAAAAAGTTCCACCCATCATTTCCTATTGTGAGAGTGGCAGACACTCCTGAGGGAGCCTTCAGGTCTTCTTTCCAAAGGTTAGTTGAAACTGACTCAAATTTATATCTATTTATTTCTCAGACAATGTAATTTTCATGGAAAATATTTCTCAATTTATTACTATCTTCAAATTGTGATAACAAAATGAAACAATTTGTAAAAGCACTTTAAAAAAAAAAAAAAGGCAGACTTGATCTTTACCCATTTAAAACCCTCCCAGAAAAGTTGAAGGGAAAATTATCACTTCATTAGTTCACTTGCATGACAGTGATGAAAGAAAATGAATCTTAACTGCTATAATGTGCATCAAAATCTAAGAAGTTGCTCTTATTTCTGTGACCTTAATAAGATAAAGCATTCCTCATTCAGTTGGCACCTGAATATTATATTTACTGAATAAAATATGGATAGAAGAGTAAGAAGTTATCAGATTTGGGAGTACTTTTGACCCTACCTCTTTCAGATACTGATAGCATACCTTTCAATATGATATCTAAACCCTTTAAATTTCAGCTTGGCAATAGCAATTACACTCCAGTTAGTTGTCAAGATTAGAAATAAAATATGTAAAACATTATACACAGGAAGTGGCCCAAAACAACTCAACAAATGAAGAGTCATTTGGATAAGGAATTATATTTTAACTTCCCATTCTAAAGCACACTAAAAATATTGGGGAATTTCAAATTCCATATATATTACAAAACAGATTTTCACTTGAGAGATAACAACAGAGTAAAAAACTTACTGCTGAAAAAAAAAATGTTTGGAATGAATCAATACATTTGCAATCAGGAATTCATGTCCAAACACCCTCTGAACTCATTATATATTGAAATGCTAACCAACTCAAATAAAAAGTGAGTTTTTCCCAAAAGTACAAAATCAGGTTTCCAAGAAGGCTAGGTATGTCACTCAATGTCAGCGTTGTAGCCAAGCCTTTCAGGCATGGAGCTTTGGGTTCAATGCCTGTGCAGCCACACATGTACATCCACACATGCACATTCACACATGTACATCCACATATGCACATCCCCCTACTACACACACAACTTCTAAGAGGAAAGGGTTATATAAGGAGTCTTATTATTAGCTAATGCTAATTAAATTGTTAATATGTTCAGGATGAAACTGTGTCAGACACAGAAGTAGTCAAAAGTGTAATAAATCAACTTACCTGAGGTGTCTCGTGGCCTTTTCTACTATAATTTTGTATGAAGTCCACAAGACCATGAACCACTGTTTTAACAGCTACCATTGCATTTTCCAACTGTTCCCAAGTTGGTGAAACAGCATCTAAATTAAGAGCCAAAGGGATGGGGTAGGGGATGGAGGAGACAACATATCAACAATCATTCCCTTGTGCTATTTACATCAGAGTTCCATAAAGTACAAGCACTGGTACATTTTCCCACATACCTGGATTAGGGTCTATGTTTGCAAGAAGCTCTAAATGAGGCCTTAGTCTATTTAAATTAGCTGGGTCACCAGTTCGTTGCAAAACAATTGTCAATTCCTGGACACTCTTTGCAAATGATTCCGGAGACTGTAGCTAACAAACAGAAAAGGGAATGATTTTTACTCTGGATTTTAGAACACACCTATATTCAAATGCTTTCCAATAGATTAATTTTCTTAATAAGTTTTCAAGTGTCTTCAGATTTCATAATAGGACGATCAATGATGAATTAAATTTTCATCTCAGAATCTGCCCTATGAAACTCATCACTAGACACTTAGAAAACCTATTTATCAGTTATACTAGCTCTCTAGGCCCAGAATGTAGATAAGTTTTCAACCTTACAACGCTATAAAAGCAAAACATACTCAGTAGAAAGTGTTCCACATTTTACATCTAATTTTTCCCAGATGAGTGATATGAAATACAGTATTTACATTGTGGTACAATAGCACTGAGCTACAGCTCTAAGTGAGCCACGTAATTGCATGATGGTAAAAGCCAATACTCCACAAAGCCCAAAGTGTACAATGCTGGTAAGTTATCATGTTCACTAGGTTAGACGTGTGAAATTAATGTCTGGGTCAGGTGGGCACATTGGGTTATAAACAGAGGAGTGTATGTGTGATAGTACTCTGTGAAATAGAAAGGGTATAAGATCAGTACCTCTAATTTCACAAACCTTATCAATGATAGATTGCATGTGTGATTTATGAGCCAAGTCCCCATATAGCAGCGAGGACCACTGCTCAGGTGAAATACGGAGTCCTGCTTCCATAGCAATGTGAACAATTTGGGCATCATGTTCTCTGCGCAGTGCCTCATAACTCCGAAATTCCTCCTTTAGCTGCATCAGGGAAGAGTCTTCATCCCTTTTAGTAACCTAAAAATGGAAAACAAAAAACAAAAAACAAAAAAACCAAACTCAATCAAATTATCTTGCTCTTTCCCCTTACCCAATTCATTTACTTTGGGTGTGAGGGTTGGGATAAAAGGAGATATATACCAGACACCACACAAAATAGAAAATGTCAACACAAATTCTTTTCAGAAAAAAAAAAAAAAAAGAAATTATGTAACTATGTATTCAGTCCTTGTCTTCAAGAAGGTCATCAGCATTTGGCAGGGAAGAAAGACTTAGAAAAAAAAAATTATAGTAATGGTCCTATAAGGGTCCATAGCAACACAAACAAAAGGCAATTAAATATGATGAGGAAACAGAAGAAAATTGTTCAGAAAAGGTCTTCTCTTGGCTGAAGACTATATGACCTACGTCATGAAAAATAAGATTTTTTTAAAATATTTATTTATTATGTATACAGAATGAATGACTGCAGGCCAGAAGAGGGCACCAGATCTCACTACCATGTGGTTGCTGGGAACTGAACTCAGGACCTCTGGAAGAGCAGTCAGTGCTCTTAACCTCTGAGCCATCTTTCCAGCCCCGAAAAATAAGATTTCTTTAGGAAGAGGAAAGAGGGAAGAGGGAAAACCAAATTCTAAAAAAGAAAAAGGTAAAATAGAAAAATGAATGAGCAGAGGACACAAAGTTAAAAATTATTATTTTGTTAAAAATTATTATATATTATATATAATTATTATTATATTGGTCAGTGAAGACTCAAAGATGGCCTTAAATATGATGATAAATAAGGTGTTAAATCCCGAAGTGAACAAAAAGTCACCAAGAATTTTTATAGAAGGGCTATGAACAGATACATGTCTTTAAAAAAAACATCCTTTTCCTTGGTTGGAAAGTTTGTTTGTTTGTTTGTTTGTTTGTTTTTTCTGTTTTAGTGAAAAAGAGTCTTGCTTTCTTATTTGAGGAAGAGCAGGGCTGAGTGCATTGCATCTTTTTATTTACTATGGTTCTTTAAGAAATGAGATATTGCAGTTTCAGAAAGTAGAGTCCTGTTTCTAAGGTTAAGATTGTCTTTGTACGAAGAACAGTGCTGTGTAGGATGAGTACTTGTTTTTGTTTTTGAATATTCATAAAATCTGTGTGTGTGTGTGTGTGTGTGTGTGTGTGTGTGTGTGTGTGTGTGTGTGTGTGTGTGTGTACAGGTCAGAGGACAACCGTGGGAGTGAGTACTCATCTTCCATCTTGTCTCTGTAGGCCATTTCTGAGGAAATTTCCTTTCACCTTCTATCCATCTCACTGTATAGGCTCTGGGATTTAAGATTCAAAGCACATAAAACCACACTAAATTCTGAGATTCAGACAGGACAAACCATTTGATCTATTCAAACTTCAACTTTTCCTGCTGAGCATGAGGGTGCAAGCTTAAAATACCAGCATTCAAGAAGCTCAAACAGAAGAATCACGAGCACAAGTTTGGCTTGCAATATATAATAAGACCTTGTCACAAACAAACACAACTTTGTATTCCTCACTGGTGAAAGAAAACAGCTCCAGATTACCTCAGTGATTGAGTATATTAAGAAGATCTGCCGCTGCAGCCTAGCCTTGTCTCAAAATTGCAGAAATCCCCTTGTCCAAACCTCTCAAGTACTAGGATTACAGGTGTGGACCACTATGCCTTGCCTTAGTAACTTTTTATTTCTGCTGCTGATACATTTGACAGTAGCAATATGTCCCTCAAAACATCAACATGAGGAAATGGACCATCAACTAAGAATCAATAGGTCATATATTCTTTGGGAATTTAAAATTACTTAAGAGTTTGGGCCAGGCGGTGATGGCGCACACCTTTAATCCCAGCACTTGGGAGGCAGAGCCAGGCGGATCTCTGTAAGTTCGAGGCCAGCCTGGGCTACCAAGTGAGATCCAGGAAAGGCATAAAGCTACACAGAGAAACCCTGTCTCGAAAAACCAAAAAAAAAAAAAAAAAAGAAAAAAAAGAAAAAAATCGAGTTTGGGACATACAAAATTTTAACTAAGACACTTCTTCTTATTTATTTTATGTGTATGAGTATTCACCTGCATGTATATATGTACATCACAGGTGTGCTTTGTGCCCATGGAGACCAGAAAAGGATGTCAAGATTCCCTGAAACCACCATGTGGATGCTGAAAACTAAATCCAGGTCTTCTTCAAGAGGAGCAAGTATTCCTGTCATTGAGCCACTGAGTCACTCCAGCCCCAATCAATAGAATCTTACACATTTAATAAGGAGTGGGGTGTGGATGTAACTTAAAAGCCAGTATTCTTCAATAACCCACTATAAAAGAACAACAGAGAGGGGCTGAAGAGATGGTTCAGCGGTTAAGAGCATTGCTTGCTCTTACAGAGGCCCTGAGTTCAATTCCCAGCAACCACATTGTGGCTCACACCATCTGTAATGGGATTAGATTCCTTCTTCTGGTGTACATGAAGACAGAGCACTCATAGACATAAAATATATGAATAAATAAATATATATTTAAAAAAAAGAAGATCAGAGAAACAAAAGAATTATTAACTTAAATGGGGGGGTAAGGGAACTAAAGACCTAGAGGATTATAACATACCTCTAAGCACCATATAGTGCACACATGCCCACGGGTAGCAAGAGCACCCAAGAACCTGAAGAAAGACTTGGGTAACTAACAGGGGCTGATCCAATTAGTATTAATATGCATCAAAATCATTTGTGAAGGGCTGCTGGAGATGTACCTGAGTTGATCGAGTACTTGCCTGGCATGCACAAAGCTGGGGTTTGAGCCTCACTACCACATAAAAACTAGGCATTAAAGTGATGCACTCCCATAATCTCAGCAATTGGGAGTAAAAGGAAGAGGATCAGAAGTTTAAAGTCATCCTCAGCTACAAAACAGGTCAGCCTACGTTACAGGAGAACCTATCTTTTAGGGAAAAAAAACAAAACACAAAAAATAAAATTTGTGAAGCTTTGAAAGACATACTCTCAAATCTACTGAATGAGAATTCTTGATGGTAGAGCCCAGGAACATACACATATGATAACTCCGGTGCTGAACTTTCAGTTGGGAACCACTACACTAAGCATGACAATCATTAATTCCCCTTGTTCTGATTCCATGCTTGGTAAACAAAGGCTCTCTACAGGAAAATATGTACCAATATAACATTAATTATTTGGTGTGTATATATGTAGACATGCATGTGCCATGAGAGGACAAGTTTCAGGAGTCAGTTCTATCCTTCCACCAGGGATTAAATTTGTCATCTGATTCAAGAGCCGGACCTTTACCCACAGAGTCATCTCATTTGACGTGAATTTCAATCCTTATTAGAAATTACTTAGGTTGGGCAGTGGTGGCACACACCTTTAATCCCAGCACTTTGGAGGCAGAGGCAGGTGGATCTTTGTGACTTCAAAGCTAGCCTGGTCTAAAGAGTGAGTTCCAGGACAGCTAGGGTTACACTAAGAAATCCTGTCTCAAAAACTGCCCACCCCCTCAAAAGAAATTCAAAAGTTGAGAAGATTGCCAAACTGTTATTTTGTTTGATGGATGTGAAGACTACTTTGGGCCACTGAAAGATTAGAAAAGCTACCTGCATCCTTGTTTTCTGTTATCAAAGTGTAGGTTGTTTAGCTAGCACCTGAAAAATGCATAGATTTGTAAATAGACTTCTTGGTTTTTTTGAAAGTAAATCACACGCATCTAGGTTCCTTTGCTCATTTTAAGGCTCTAAGATTGAAAAAGGTTTCCTTGGAAGTACTCCAGTTTAGAAAATAGGTGATTGACGATGGAAGTATGTTCAAATGGGGTCATTTACCTTTGCTAATGAGGTTGGGACACTCTCTCATAGTCATAGTGCTTGATTTCATATCCTTAAAGGAGGTTATGTGTCATTCACACTTGACTGACTAGGCTTTTCCATGGTGTTCACTGAAGTATCCAATTCTTTTTTCCTACAGGTATCAAACTGCTCTGTGGTTTATGATTGTTACATATTTATAGTTTCCAGTGTTATCTGGCAATTACATCACAATAACTTAGGATATATTTCAATTTTCTCATTTCGGCCTTACAGCCCTGTAATTTAAAATGCTAAAGATATGCAGACGGAAATGCCAAAAGGTCTCACTTAAGTGACATTTACTTTTGGAAAATTAATCACTGTCCAATGCCTTTAATCAGCTTTGTCAGTTTAGTAACCAGATTTTTGTAGGTGTATGACCTTTCCTCAGGATTAAGATTATTGTAATCATGATCACATATACAAATCATCAGTTTATTTCTTTTCTCTTTTTTTCTTTTTGGTTTTTCGAGACAGGGTTTCTTGAGACAGGGTTTCTCTGTGTAACAGTCCTGGAACTTGTTCTGTAGACCAGGCTGGCCTCGACTCACAAAGATCTACCTGTCTCTACCTCCCAAGTTACGGGATTAAAGGTGTGTGCTGTCATACCTGGCTAACCTTGAATTTCTTGTGGACTATTTTCACATGAAAGACTTTTATCACTACCCAAAAGATAAAAACAAAACAAAAACAAAAAACCCCAATGGATTACAAATATTTCCTATTCTTTTGAAGTCTACAAAATAATTTGGGACTCCATGGTGTTTTGTTTTGTTTTGTTTTATTAAGACAGGGTTCTCAGTGTATCCCTGGTTATCCTGGAACTCACTCTATAGATTGGGCTGGCCTCAAACCCAGAGATCTGCCTATTTCTGCCGCCGAAGTTCTGGGATTAAAGGCCATTGGGACTCCTTGTTTAAAACAAAAGAAGTGAGGCTTCTTCGCTTTTGTAGGGCAAAAGACATGGTCAATAAGACAAAAAGACAGTCTACAGAATGGAAAAAGATCTTCACCAACCCCACATCTGACAGGAGGCTGATCTCCAAAATACATTAAAAAAAAAAAAAAAAACAAAAACCCTCAAGAAACTAGACATCAAAATATCGAATAATCTAATCAGACTGCAACCTACAGATCCAGGGAGGCTACATAGCAGGGGGGACCCTAGGATGACTGTGTCTTATAATAAGTTTTGGTTTTACTTAATCACTGGGCAAGCATCAGTGAAACATTTCACTATTAGGATAAGAATTTGTACTGTAACAAGCTGATGATAGGGGGGAAAAAAAGAAAGAAAGAAAAGTGAGGTGGTGTCTACTTTTTTTGTTGTTGTTGTTGCTTTTTTCAACACATGGTTTCTTAGTATAGTTCTGGTGCCTGTCCTGGAGATCACTCTGTAGGCCAGGCTGGCCTTGAACTCATAGAGATCCACCTGGCTCTGCCTCCAGAGTTCTGGGACTAAAGGCATGTGCCACCACCACCCAGCAAGGTGAGGCTTCTTTAGTTCATTTTTACAAGTTCCTGTAAGAATCTAAAGTTAGGGTTTTACATATGTTCAGTTCAATGTTTCTGAAACCGATAGGTGGTAACAAGTACCTGGTCTCAAAAATTAATGCAGAAGGAAAAATGAAACAATTCTTCTCAACTTTTGAAGTGTTCTGTATGTCTGGGGTCACTACACTAGGTAACATGGATTCTAGGAAGCCTCTGTCTCATATGTAAGCATGTGATCTTCAGAGAGTTGTACAGTACTTACCTTAAAACAAGAAGCTCGATACAGTAGCTGCACAACGTGACCAATACTTGTTTTTGACGCCTGAGGAAATCTTGGTTCTAGTCTTTGCACAACAAAAAGTACTAGAACTTTCCTTGAGAGGGCAGAACCATCTTCTAATGCCAGCAATACCAACTTCAAGGCTTCTTCTTGCATAGCTAGAAGTGGTAAAGGACCAAAGATTAAACTGATGATTTCTGTCCAAGTATATTTGAGTATCAATTTATGGAGGTACACTATGAACAACATACATCTAATTAGCATGAAAAAAGGAAATCACACATATACAAA
The DNA here is from genome assembly GCF_049852395.1 of Peromyscus maniculatus bairdii. Lineage (NCBI taxonomy): Eukaryota > Metazoa > Chordata > Mammalia > Rodentia > Cricetidae > Peromyscus > Peromyscus maniculatus. Next base: position 2,859,548 of record NC_134855.1, on the reverse strand, counting down.
AACAGTTCATTTTTTTTTTTTTTTTTTTTTGGTTTTTCGAGACAGGGTTTCTCTGTGTAGCTTTGCTACAGTTCATTTTTAAATTGATCAAGGGCCAGCAAAGTGACTCATGAGGTAAAGATGCTTTTGTTGATCAAGGCTAGCAATCTGAATCCCATCCCAAAAGCCCAGGTAAAGGTGGAAGAAGAGAAAAGACTCCACAAAATTGTTCCCCAATGTCCACACATGTCAAGATACACTTGCAGTTAAACAGATCCAACATACACATACATACAATATTAATTTTTTTATTTTTGTTTTTTCAAGACAGGGTTTCTCTTTGTAGCCTTGGCTGTCCTGGAAGACAGGTTGCCCTGTGTAGACCAGGCTGGCCTCAAATTCAGAGATCCACCGCCCTCTGCCTCCTGAGTGCTCAGATTAAAAGCATGCAGCATTATGCCCAGCTTGCAATATTAAAAAAAAAAAAATTTAGATTTATGTGCATGAAAGTTTTCTTTACATGTATGTACATACACCATGTGTGTGCCTGGTGCCATGGAGATTTGAAAGGGTATAGGATCCCTGGAACGGAAGTATATAGATAGTAAGTCACTATGTGGGTACCGGGAATTGAACCTAGGTCCTCTGCAAGAGCAAAGACTGATCTTAATCAGTAAGTCATTTCTACAGCCCCACAAACAAGAATTTTAAACGTTACCAAGCAAAAGAAAACATACTTTGCACTAAATGACCAATCAGAACACAGATGTGAAAAGGACTTTATTTCTCTTATTATTATTTTTAATTGTGTATGTATGAGTGTGAGTCTGTGCATCTGTGCAGGTGCCTTTTCAGGCTAGAGGGGTCTTATCCCTTAGGATCCCTTATCATTACAAACGAGCCACCTGCTACAGATACTGAGAATCAAACTACAGTAGTAGTAACTGCTCTTAATCACTGAGTCATGCTTCCAACCCAGTGAACAAAACTTTTAATAAAATATCTTCTATAGGTATACATCAGAAAGTAGATAATGATGTTAATGGGAAAGCAATTCATAAAACAGAGAACTACTTTGGCAATGATAATTTGCAAAGAACATATATATTTGGTTTATGTCACAAAACAGTTAATGTGCCTGTCAGAAACTATTTATCTATAATTTTAAATAATATTAGCCTTTGGGTAGAAGCCATTAACTTCACTTATGTCAACTTATTTATTATTTATTGGTTTTTCAAGACAGGGTTTCTGTATAGCCCTGGCTATCCTGGAAGACAAGTTGCCCTGTGTAGACCAGGCTGGCCTCAAATTCAGAGATCCACCTGCCTCTGCCTCCCAAGTGCTAGTATTAAAGGCATGTATCAGGACTGCCTGGCTACTTACGTTGTTTTATATTTAGGGAAATACAGAATATTCTCAATCAAATCACGAGGGACTACCAGGTAAATCTAAAATGACAAATGTTCTATAAAATAAATGTTCTGTATTCTTCTAGAATATCAGTGCCAAGAAAGACGGATAACGGTTCAAGATAAAAGAATGCTGACAGCTGGGCATGGTATCGCAGGCCTGTAATACTTGGAAGGCTAAGGCAAGAAGCTCGAGTTCCAGGTTTGCCTGGGCTTCTACATAGTGGGACCCTGAGTATAAATAAACAACTAAAAAGAGACATGATAACACAGTGATTGTGAGCTGGTCTTACACCAGAAAAAAACAATGTCAGAAAATGTATTTTGAGAATAATAGACACCAATAAATATGAAAAGACTGTAGTACTACACCATCTTAAATTTTTTTTTCCCCTTTTTGAGACAGAGTTTCTCTGTGTAGCCTTAGCTATTCTTGGCTGTCCTAGAACTCACTCTGTAGACCATGTTGGCCTCAAACCCAGAGAGATCTGCCTGCCTGTCTCCCAAGTGCTGGGATTAAAGGCGTGAGCCGCCTCTGCTGCCGCTGCCACCGCCACTACCACACGACTCGATGACAATTGTTTTAATTTGATGAATACATTCTTTTAACAGAGCAGTACCCTTGCTTTTATGAAACACACTAAAGTAAAGGAAGAA